>NC_134696.1:30558997-30858997 GCF_050947455.1 Rhinoderma darwinii | reverse complement strand
TCCAGTGAGGCCGGCGCTTCAGCTGTGTCCTCTATAAAATCCTTAGAGCAGGAGGGGATAGCCGACCAAAAAGCTGTCTCCCGCTCACTACTGACCATCCTTCTAGCCGCCGGCAGATTAATCAATGGAGCCGGCACTTGCAGTGCACTTCCGGTACTGTGCGCCGCCCTCCTTGATGATGCAATCGGCTGTACTATCTCCGGCGCTTGGTGCGCACATCCCAAACTGCGCCGCCCTCATCGATGACACTGCTGCTGACTTCCTCCTCCTGGCTGCAGCTGATGACGGAACCTCAAGCAACGACCCGCCATGAAATACCGCCTCCTCTATGATATCTTCCGGCGCATTAAGTTCCCTTCTTCCCGCGTCCTCTCTCTCCAGCACCGCTGCTAGACATTGCATTAGCCCGTCTTCTCCTCCTTCCGACTCCGCTCTTCTCATCAGCTCCATCAGCAGGACATCCATGACAATCGTCCAAATGTTCAAAACTGGCTGCTTGACCACGACGAACTGCTTCTTTTATATCCAATTTTACCGCCTTTGGAATTTTGAATGTCCAATCAGCAGACCTTGTCCAGAAATCTTCCTGGAGGTAGAAACTACCAGAACCTGCTCATGCACTGCATAGCTGACCTGGGTCCAATCAGCTGGGACCAACATAAAAACTGCCCGGAGACAGAAACATCTGGAACCGGCTTGTGCCACCAACACAGCTTACCCGGGGGACACCAAGATGGGAAGTACCATTCTAATGTAAAAATAATAATGGAGAAAAGAGGGAATGGGGGGAAAGAAAAACATGCCAAACCAACATACAATATTATTAAAACCTTATGGGGGCCGTGCGACCATGTGTCTCCCCGGCCCCCGGGGTACATGCCCCATCAGTGTGCCGGCCCATCCTAGCTGTATCAGTAAATGCTGTGATATCTATCATTTTCTGATTATTGTGTGTGAACAGCTAGAGTTGAAAGCAATATATAGCAAAAAACAAAAACAACTATAGAGTGGTTCATCCATGCTACGACCTCTAATAGATACTGCAGATAAGGATTCAGGGGTCAACTGTTTATTGCAAGTTGGTTTCATATTTATTGCCTTGTTTATGATGTTCTTCCAGTTAACTGTTGTTGAAATAGCTGGGAAAAGGCTTTGAAATTGCAAAGCCCCTGACTCCTAAAGAGTCGTCCTTTGGCACGCAGGAAAGATTTAAAAAAACCCAGTGGTGGAAACATCTACGAAACCATGGCCTCCGGACTGCCCTTCTCCTGGGCTTAGGGGGTCAATACCAACAGATGTAGTTCTATGAGGATAAACATCACTTCTGCGTTTTTGCCTGATGAACTCTTGCCACCTAAATCTTCCTCAGCAACTGTTACCAATAGTTCTTCACAACTAGGAACGCCACCGTAATGCGACAGATCCCTCAGAGCCGCATAGTGACCTGCGGCTATAAATAAAAGCATTACTATACAGTCGTGTCCAACAGTGTTAAAAACAAGAAGAGGTGGAGCCCACGGACACCAATCAGATTCTAGATAACTTTTTCTTTAAGAAATTGTACAAAAAGAAACATATGATTGAGTAATAGATTATTTTCTGGCGTCAAGCAGCTGCATTGCCTTACTTCAGAAACATGCCAGTTAAAGTAGTTTGCAATTTGCACAGCACTCCCCCATTCCCAATAATGGCCATACTTTGTGTGAGCGGAATTATGAATGTGAGTCAAAATGTACTACTACTACTATCAGAGGCGCACCTAGAAATTTTGCTTTGTCCCTGAGCGTACTGCTGCTGCCGCCCTCCAGTGCCCGGTAGATTTCCAGTCCCTCTCTGACCAACTGGGAGTCCTGACACTGGCCAGCATAAGGACGTTGTGAGCGCAGAGCACACCATGTCATGGTACGGTTTTTGTCTGGACCCAGTGCGGCAGCGCATACAGAAGAAAGGACCTGGAACCGGGAGGGTTGAGGATGCTGGCGACAGCATTTATATATGTTTAGATTTGCATGACACAAATAGGCATTTGGGGCAGACCCAACGGACATCTCCTCTAACCGTGTGTGCGCCACTCACTACTTTCACTGTCCAAATAATAGTAGTAGTACAACAGTATTATTAAAGAGGACCTGCTACGCCCTCTGACGTCTTGAAAGAAAAGAAAACCAGCGCTTCTCAGTGCTGCAGCAGCTGAAAAGTTATCTCGGTTGGTTTTAGATGTTAGAGGACTTGACCGGTCCTCTTTAACTAGTACTGTAAGGCCTCCAATATATAGCAGAGCCGTGTGCAAGAGGCTATACGAGTACAAGTAATGGCCTGTCCTAGTCAACAGTAAGAACTGTTTCTGGGAAAACTGAGTGACAACCGATTTGCACCCCCCCCCCTTTCCTCCATACGCCAATATAACTAAGAAACAGTTGAATTAAATTTTTAACAACTTGACAGAATTTCTTATCTAAAATGTTGTTCTATTTACCTGCCCAGTTACTTGTGATCTAGAGATGACAACATGCAGCGGATGACCGTATATTTCAAGCCATGATATCTGGTAATCTGGGATGATGGTAAAGTTAGTCTGGAGGATGGAAGAACACCAAGGAACAGCATGAGTGGAAAGAGGTGAATTGTCATCAGTAGACAGTGTGCGGCTCACAGCAGGAGATGGCAGAGCAGAACACAATGTCATATACAATGATTATACAGTCAGTTATTGTGTTAGAACACAAATTCTATTCTTTCATCAAATAATATAGAAAAAAGTTCTATAAAAAATGGCTAGCAGCATTTTCTTAGGATACTATAATGAAAAATGTGTTGTATATCGTCATTACATTTTCAGTTGTTTTAGGGCCTGTTCACATCAGCGTTGAGCTTCCGTTCAGTGGTTCCGTTAGACCTTTCCGTCAGAGGAACCCATAAACGGAAAGCCAAAGGGAAACCATAAGTTCTATTTGCATTACCATTGATTTCAATGGTAATGCTTCAGTTGCAAATGGTTGCCATTTGTTTCCGTTACGTAGTTTTTCATTCGTTTTTACTCTGTGCAGTATATAAAAATATTGTTGGTTCATAGAAACTTTCAATAAGCTGCTGTCGACAAATCTATTTTGTGTGCGTCTCTGTTAGCGCCTGTTAACATCTGCGTTGGAGGCTACGTTAGGGGCCCTAGTCGCAGATCCGGCAGAGATTACTGGAAACAATTTTGTTTTTGGGATAAAACTCGGGCACCCCGACGGAAAGCCGACTGAACCCATTGTCCGTGGTGCAATGGAACCATAGCTTCTGGTATTCCCTCTGACTGAGCAGGTCAACAGAATGGTCCGATGCAGATGTGAACAGGGCCTTAAGAACTTTGAACTATAATGATGTTCTCCTGTGATTGGGATGTGGGTCTTACTAGCTAAATAACATCTTAATGGTGCTTTCACACAGGCGTTTAACACGGTACTGTGTGGTAAACAAAACCACACCGCAATGCTGCATGCGCATGTCACGGTTTTTAGATACAGTAATTGGCTGCAGTAATTGAGGCCTTATTTTATGCAGGAGGCTTCTCTAAGTACAGGAGCTGTTAGTAACAGCTCCTGCTGACAAAATGAGTGCGCACCACCTACCGTCAACAGACAGTGGGCGGCCGTTAATGGGTAAGCATATAAAATCGTGTGGCCAATAACCACCTCTAGAAACAGCAATATTTTCTAGGTGTTTATGTAGACCATAGTTAGAACAAAAAGACAGTCATGAGATCCGACAGCAGCAGATAGCTAGCTTTCGACAGATTGTGAAAGTGGCACAAAGATTTGAAGGGGTTGTCTAGCTTGGAAAATTCCTTTTATAATACCCTATTAGGAAACACTTAATTAATAGTGGGAGGTTTATCGTTTCGTCCCCTCATCTATTAGCCAGAGTGGAGAGCTCGGGAGAAGTCAACATGTCCATGTATTATACGGACAGACCATTGATTTCATTAGGAACTGTATCTTGTTTCTTTTTCCATGCAGTGCGCTACAGGGAATATGAACACTGTCTGTAGGGTTTCCTCACAGATTACAGATGATTGCTGAGGGTCTCAACAGCGAAAACCCTTCTAACAAAAAGGGATTTCCAAAGCGGACAGCCCTTTTGATGTTAATCCATGGTGAAGCTTTCATTTAATTCCATAGAAGACATGAAAATACTATCTATCTATCTATCTATCTATCTATCTATCTATCTATCTATCTATCTATCTATCTATCTATCTATCTATCTATCTATCTATCTATCTATCTATCTATCTATCTATCTATCCATCCACACACAATATATACACACAAGGCACCTTCTGGTACTTTTTCCTTCCTCTGACGATCTTTCTCAAAAACGATGGCAGTTAACAAAAAGAAAGCTCCTCCAATAACGGCCACAAATGTGCAGACCATGAGGGAATATTGTAGGCTTAGGAACATCCAAAGTGTGGATTCCGGATTCCCTCTACGGATGTAGTCAGACAGCTGAGGAAAAAGGGATGTAGTTATACAACCTGAATTATGTGGATTAGGACAATAAGCATATTTTTCTGTACTGGACGCTTGTCAGGCAATCCTATGACAGCATGGAGTAGGTGATGGCATCACAAAGCTCCTCACCATATTGCAGCATTGGTTTTACCTGCCTGAGTAGTGAACCTGGAGACATGGTTTGTTTGGCCTCTACCTTTAACAGATAATCTACGACATAGTGTCAGGTCATATTGTATTTAGAGTCCCCCTGCATACAGGTAAGAACACTTTGCTTGTATGCACTGTATGGGGGTCATATGGATATTGCTTGTATGCTGAGTAGGTACTCTATGGGTGCTGTATGAGTACTGTATGAGTTCTATAAGCATATTAACTGTTTGATGTATGTATACTGCGTGGGTGCTGTCTACTTGTGGGCGCTGTTCACTCAGGGGGCAAGCCTAATGCCTTCCAACATACATACCATTAAGGAACCAATGTGTGGCTACTACTTACCACCCCGATAACATAGGGGCTGCCGGCATCACCTATCAGATGTGACACCATTATCTGCAGGGCCTCTGCTGTGGATCGTCTTGTTGGAGTTACCACGCTCTGAAATAAGAAGAAATACTGAGTAGGCAAAAGGAAGTCACTGAACCCAATAAAATACCGGCATCCAGGCCAAACATCCAAGTGGCCATATATCCATATTGCAAAATTAGTCAATAACAGAGTCTGCGCATATAGTGCGCCCAGTTTCCATATCTGACAGCTGCTGTAACGCCAGGATCAGTGACATTGCATGGGTTAAGTAAGACAAGAAGATAACAATAAATAGCTATGACAGACAAACCCTTCATGGCTCCTGATCACTCACCAGTAGGATGTCATCCACAATGGCTGCGTTCATTGACAGTAGGGTATCCCCGATGAAGATGAAAACCTGCAATAAAAGCAAAACACTCAGGAAAGACTAAACTGGCAATATAAGAAAAGTACAGGTGCAGGGCCCTAAGGTGAGTTACAGTGGCCCCTGTCTATACCACCCTACTAGACAAGTGTAGAGCACAGATATACGTAGATGGTCATTGGCCTCTTAAGCCTAGTGGGCCCTGGCATCTACCAAGGTTTATCTAGTTTTAACACCGGTGTGTGAACATACCCTAACACACATTCAATTTTCCATGATTTATTTGCCTACATGGGTGCAAGGTTAATCTAGTCATCCAAATTTTCCATATGAACAGTTACAGGGTCCCGACCGTCGTTCTATAACTATGATCAGGAAGTTTTTATCCCAATGAGTCAATAACAACAAATTGTTTTATCATCTACTTACATAGGAGGATACAAGACTGTATTTTGCGGAGACTAGAGCCAAAAACAGGAAGGGGGCTGAGCCCAGCATTCCAAACCCACAAACTAATGGGTCTGCAAAGGGGTTGATTTTCTTGTATCTTCTACTTATTTGCACCCCGGCTGCAACTCCCAAGATGCCTGTGATGACTGTTATCACGCCAAAAATGACACTGCAAAAGAATGTGTAGTTAAAGTTATTAAAGGGGTTCTCCAAATATATATATAAGTAGTGGCACAAATAGTTGATTATGACTAATGTTCCAGCTAACAGATGTATTAACATTTGGCCTCATTATACTATTCTCTGAAACCATAGCTGGACAGAAGGGGATATAGTTTACCTGTGCTGCCTGCAAGTTTGATTGCTCGTTTCTTACCTGTACAAATGGTATATACACAGTCACATTATTATGACCACCTCCTACTTTCGACGTCAGCAGTGCTTAGCCCATGTAGGAAGTGATGTGTCGTGGGCTGGCTTGGTGGGTATATAAGGTGTGCGATAGGCTGTCTGAACACATATCACTCGTTGATGCCATGGGTAAAAGGGGCGATTTAACAGACTCGCAAAAAGGGATGATAATTGGATTTCAGGCCAAGGATGTCGGTATTTCTAAAACAGCGCAGTTTGTGAACTGTTCACGTGATGCTGTGGTGAAAGTGTATCATGAGTGGACAAATAGCACAATTGGGAATAACCAACGTGGAAACTGCGGAGCACCTACGTGCCATTGATGTGGGAGGTGAACATCGGCTACGAAGGTAGAACAGAAGCTGGTGGCGGCAGCGTTATGGTCTGAGGAATTTTTTCATGGCATTCTCTGGGCCCACTCATCCATGTGGAAGGTTCTGAACCGATTTGGGTATGAATCCATCGTTGCAGATTACGTCCACCCGTACATGCTGTTTGTCTTTCCTGGGGCAAATGGAATCTTTCAGCAAGACAATGCGACATGTCACGCAGCTAGAAATGTCCAACAGTGGTTGGAAGAGCACGACCAAGACTTCCAAGTACTTACCTGGCACCCTAATTTGCCAGACTTGAGCCCAATTGAGCATCTGTGGGACCACCTCGATCGTCTTGTTTGGGCAGCATGGTGGCTCAGTGGTTAGCACTATTGCCAAGGACAACATCTGAATGGAGTTTGTATGGGTTTCCTCCCATACCCCAAAAACATACAAATAGGGAATTTACATTGTGAGCCCCAATGGGGACAGTTATTACCTCTGTGAAGTGCTGTGAAATATGTTGGCACTACATAAGTAACAGAAATAAATCCTCCCCAGCAAATGTGGGATGCACTGCAGTCAGCATGGCTCCAGATACCTGAGACAACTGACCAGCGCCTTATAGAGTCACTCCCAGCCCGTCTAGCTGCTGTCTGTGCTGCAGTATTAGCTCTGAATATTAGCTGGTACTGCTAATTCTGTACAGGGGCCAAAATTTAGCAAAGGTAATTATGGTACCTAGAGCGCACACAGAGAATAAGCAATTACCTGTCATCATAGTTGCATATTGCAGTCTGACATGGCTCCGTCTTGTATTGGACGATCCTGGCACGCTTCAGGTAAGTTGATGCCCAGAGATCAAGGGCACCAGATGCAAATTTTCCAGCAGTGTATCCAAATGTAGGAAGCATAAAGCTGGCACTATGGAGAGAAAGACATGTAAGTGAAACAAAAGTCGAAGGATTGACAGTTCTATATACACAGAAGCCACTCACCTTTTTAGTAGGGCTTTCATATCCAAAGCCCAGGATTTGGAGGTCAGGTTTTCCTGAGATTCTCTCTCTGCAGCTCCTCTACGAGGTTCCTTCATAAAGAAGACAATTAGCAAGACCATCAAAAGGCCAAAACCTGGGGTGACCTGTTTGGAAGAAGAAGGAGACATTGTATATTACTGTATACATATACTGAGATCATCACAAACAGGACCAAATTTAAAGGGCCAATAAACCGAGAAATTAATAAGGGAAAAAAAAATAGTCAGTGTGAAAGTGCAGGCCGCCTACCCTAAACATCCATTTTATTCAGGGCAACTGTAGAGATTTATACTTACCTTTTAAGCACTGCTGCTGGGGTAACTAAACTTTCAAAAAACTTTTGACATGTCATAGTGACATGTCAGATGTTTTGATCGGTGGGGGCCTGAGCACTGAGATCCCCACCGATCGCTAGAACGATGGGGCAGAGACACTTGGGTGAGCGAAGTGCCGCATCGTTTCTCGGAAAGCTGAGTGAGCATTGTACGGACTCAATAGAAAGTCTATTTTAACCTTCACATTGCTCTTGGAAATATAATAAATACCTCTATCTATGAATTGTGTGATTTAGAGGTAATTTACAGGAATCCTTCAGGCTTTTTACTTACCCGGAATGCCCAGTGCCAGTCACCACCTGCAGCACTTGTAACTTTGGACCCCACAATGTATCCGAGGCCGCTGTAATAGGCAGAAATTAAGTGGTTTTATAATTGAGAAGGGATCAGTACAAATATCATAAATGTACACTACAATTTACAAGCCCAGGACCTCTTGTCATAAGTTCTGGACACTCTAAACTCACCAGCCTGCTGGAACTGCCATGTGAAAGATGGCTAACATATTGCTGCGCTGGTCTTCCACAAAGAGGTCGGCAATGATGGTGGGAGCAATGGTGGAATAACTCGCCTCTCCGACACCAACCAGACTGCGCATGAGCAGGAACAGAAGGAAATACTGAGGAAAAGAAAAACAAAAAGTCATTCAGAAAATCGTCTTTAAAGCTCTCCCTGAGCAGCAAGTCTGCCTAGTTATACCACGATACAGGAGCAGGGGTTGTGTCACTGAAGAACTAGGCAGATTTACTATGCAGTAATCTGGGGACCATATTTGTTGTCACCTAGTTTTCTTATAGTTCTATATATTACTAACAAATGGTTGCATAGAGTGTTGATAAAAGAGGACACCAAGGATTTAAAGGGTTCGTCCCATTAGGGCAACCCCTGTCCATATTCCATATTAGGGCATATGGACAACATAGAGGAGGGTCCCCCTCTTGGCATCCCCCTCTATTAGCCGGTGTGGAGAGCCATGGTAAACGGTGGCTTCTGCTCCAGAGGACTCAGTGCCACTGTCTTATATGGTTGCCCATTCTTAAATAGGCAACCATGTAATGCCAGATTTCTCCTGCCAGCGGCTGCAGCAAGAGAAGTGTGCAGCCATGCGCAGCTTCTCCCGGCCATAACAGCTGGACCACCGATGGTTTTATCTGCCGTACTTGTTGACTTCGTGATCACCAGCAATGCTATCAATTAGTCATATGGTTTACGAGGGTTTTTTCTATCTTAGTGGGAGATGTGATGAATTGAGGATGTTACCTGGTTGGGAATGAATGAGCTGCACAAGGTGATGATCGACCACAATGAGATTCCTGCACACAAGATGTATTTTCTGTTCCATCGGTCGCCTAAGTATCCAAAGACTGGTGCCAGCACCATGTAGCTGCAGATGAACACTGTGAGGTAAGAGGTGACGAGAGGTTCAGATGGGCAGAATTTGGGTAAGTTCACACGCAAAAAACTCTGCAGCAAATCTTTTAGCTGGATTTTCTGCTGTGGACAACAGAAGAGGGAAAAAACAAATACCTCCCCTGGCACTCCTGTAGTAATGCGTCCCTGTTCCCCCAGCTGCTCTTCCTGGATGACGATTCGTCCCATGTGACGCTGCAGCCCGGGAGCGCCAGGGGAGGGGTGTATGGTATTTTTTTTTATTTTAAAGTGGAAATAGGTCTTTTTTTTTTCTAGTTGTAATTTTTATTGTGGAAATGCAGCTATTCTGCAGCAAAATGTTTGTCATTTGTTGCAGATTTTCACTTCCCTATTGTACTCAATGGGGAAAATCTGCAACAAATGTACTACCATTCCGCAGCATAAATGGACAAGATGCAATTCTGCTATGTGTGAATGTAGCCTTACAGATACAAATCCCGGCCTGACTGCAAGTTGCACATCATGTGATCCTGTTAATTTGAGTCATAGAAATCTCTGTTATGGTGGCATGGCGGCTGTAATACGGCGCAAGAAGTAATATAATAAATATGTTTTATTTGATGAAACTGTAATATCCCTTTAAATATGCACCTTCAGTAAAACAATACTCCCACAGGTGACTATTTTTATAGATTGTACCAATATAGATGCTATCTCATTACTTATTGAGGTCATGGGGTTCCTTCCAGTGAATAGACTGCACAAGACCGTCTCTGAAATATTGACTTAGCCTTTTATGTTTAAATGTACCTGTTTGCACCAGGCCGGATTCACTGTCCTCGATGTTAAAAGCGCTTTTTAAGTCTGGTAGCACACCTATCAGAATGAAAACGAGTAAAAAAGAATCAGAGAACTGCGATAACAGACACACACAGACCCAAACATCCACTCAGCAGAGTACAAAGCCACATAAAATTTTGAGGAACTTTGTAAATAGTTTTCTCCACTTTTTTTTACCTATTTTGAGCTATTTCATGTATTATACTCCAGTCACAACCAGAGCTGCATTTAAAATTCTGTTGGTTGACCTTGGATACAAACAATAATGGTACCTTCACATCTGATAAACCTCACCACTAGAAATAAGTTCAGCCCTCCATCACCTACCAGCGACAGTAAAGCGATCCATATAGTTGAGAAGATTTATGGAGAACAGGATCCCTACAGTAACAACAGAACGGATGTAGGAGTTCCCTGTCAGATCGTGTTCATCCTGTCTCCTTTCACTATCTTCTTCATCCACGGGTGGAGAAGCTCCAATGGCTTTCTCCTCATCCACATTTTCCGCAAGAAATGGGGTCATTTCATCGTGATCACGGCAAGACGCCATGATCACAGACCCCGAGACTGTAAACACTGGAGATAGACGGATATAACATTTTATTATAGTACTAAACTAATATTCCTATTGCCTAGAAATTTAACATGAAATATAAAATCATTTTCAAAAACTGGAAGATTAATATATGTGCCCCCCTCAGGTGTTGCAGGGTATAGGTGACTGCGTACCGGTGTTCTGCAATCTGTGATCTCTAAATATACAAGTCCCAGCATCATCACGCCAGTTAGACATGCTGAAATTTGTAGTTCCACAAGAGCTCCGCCAGCTAATAATAATAATAATCTGCAGGTAAAATCAAATGCCTTATTTTATGGAATCAATAGAATAACCATGGTACTTACCAGCTCCTTTTCTCTGCACCAAAAGTCGCTCACAATTTCTTTCTATCTATATCTATTACTCTCTCGATAGAAAATCTTATGACACACAAGCCATATGACTGCAAAACTGATGTGGAACTCTCCCTAACCTGTTCTATACTTGTGACATCATCGCACTGTCAAAGTCATTGTGATGTAGGCTGCTACAGTATATGACTACTATACAGAAGCTTTATATAGCCACATGCACAGTGAGCTCCCTCTAGTGGCAGTTGTAAGCAGCCACACTTTTATTATTTACTAGACACCAGCGGGTACTGCACTTATATTGCCACATACCCTGAAAAACTTCAGTAGTACAAAACAAAACACAAATGGGTATGTATAAGGCAAGAAATAGTCTCATTGTATACCACAAAAAATATATTTATTAAAGCCAAATACAACACATAAAATAATTAAAAATAGCAATTCCTTGCTAAACCTGATCTCTTGGGGAATGCCACCCTGAAAAGTGACTAGACAAAAAAGCCCCAACCAGACCACCCAAAGAACCCTTGAGGTAACAATGTAGTTACATGTAAATGAATAAAAAGAATATTGCATCAAACCGTTTTGCAAGTGTGCAGCATGGTAACGGGGTGACCAAAGAAGGGTGAGAAGGGTCTGAATGGGCATCTGACCATCCTGCAGATATATAAAGAGATTAATTAGCAAGTCATTTTGGATATATTTAAATAATATTAAACAAGTCACTGCATGGACAGATTCATTTCTTTAAGATGATATACTTGCCTAAATTTTTGTATCTATTTCGTACCTGTCCTGTTGTGTTGAAGAAGAAATTCTTTCAACAGCCTGATCGTATACTGCGAGTTTTATTGGCAGGGTGGTGCTCCTCGGTTCAGCCTTAGTCTATTGCAGGCCCCTAAACAATGGGGATGAATGGCGGCACCAAATCTTAAATTCTACTATTTAGCTTCTCAACTGGTGATTGCACGTTGGTGGATAGATATAGATCTGAGTAATGCAGCCACTGCACTGGCAGGTGCACTTATGACTCCTTATGAAAGTCTGACTAACTTGCTATATAGATTTAAATCTCCGGGTTGCGTACCTCTGCCGCTTCGGACGGTGGCTGTGGCTTGGAGGACTGCACACGCACTGTTGTAGGTTAATACGGTCCCCTCATACTCACCTCGGACTCCACTATGGAATAATCCTTGGTTGCCTCATCTTGAATCGCTGCCGGGAGCGGGGATGTGGTCGGGGGCAGTGGTCAAATTCCTGGGTCAGGTACTGTAGAGTCTGGCTTTGTATCCTTTTCCGAACTTAAGGATAGATTTAATATCTCAGAGAAAGTTTTTTTTCACTACCTGCAGATACGGCATGCCTGGTGTGCCCAATTTGGCTCTATGTCACCTCAGGTGCATTTCGCTAGGCAAGAGGACCTTCTTGGGGCTCCAGATCTCTCAAAGGTCCTCACACAATTATACATCTTCATGACAACCCTGGGTGCTAGACCCTTTGATAAGGCATTTCTGCAGTAGAGGGGTGATGTTCCCAACTTGACAGAGGAGGACTGGCGGGATGTGGAATCCTCGTTTTTTGATTCGTGGTCAGTGCACGGGACTTTCTCGTACAATCTCGGTTTTTGCATAGGATTTATTACACGCCAGTTAGGCTTAAGAGGATGGGAGCATTGGCTTCGGATAGTTGTTTTCGATGCCAATCGGAGGTCGGTACCTTTCTACATTGTGTGTGGATGTGTCCCAGAGTTGCCCCCTTTTGGTCGGAGATGGTGGAATTTCTGCATACCCATTATGAGTTGCCGTGGCTTCTTACCCCTCAGATGTGCCTCTTGGGCATTATGGATGAAGTTATTCATAACCACTATGATAAGATATTCTTTCGCTTTGTTGTTTTTTGTTGCCGGAAGATTATAATTATGGCTTGGAAGAATACAGACAGTCCGAGTATACTGCACTGGCAGCAACTGGTGAATAAATATATACCTATGTATAAAAAGTTGTACATTAGCAGAAAATGTCCAGATAAACTCGGGAAAATTTGGTCCAGGTGGTTAGAGACTCTTGACACTGCGGTTTAATGGTCACTTGAGAGTGACGGAGATGGGTGGGTGTGGGGGGGGAGTTCGGAGCACAAGGATGGCTGTGAGTGAATGTTAGTTTTGATTCAGTCAGGCTTTCGGAGATAGTAAACCTGTACATTTTGTTACTGTCATAAAATGCATATGCTCCGAGTTGACATTTCTATATGGTGCTAATGCCTTTCTGAATGTCTTTCATTTTGTATGGTTTGTATATTGGTACGTGTTTTGTACAACAAAAGTTTTGAAAATAAAGCCTTTAAAAAAAAAAAAATATAGAAATGACAATTCATTGTCCTAGACCACCACACCAGGGACCACCATGGATGTACCCTGTACAAATGCATATAAAAGCAGCTATCAGTCACTTTATGTGGGGGCTGGAAACAGGACTAACAGGCTAAAGGCCCTTTTAAGGCCCATTTACAAGTCCCAATCATCGGCCGAATGAGTGTTCTTACGAACGTTCGTTCCTGATTATTGCCCCATGTAAAAAGTTCAGATGGTCGCATTGTTTATACAGCCTATAAAATCATTGTTGTCAGCAGCACATCTCACCGTGTAAACAGGGGATGTGCTGCCAACAACTATGTAAACTCATAGAAATCGAACGATCGTATTAACGATTGTTCGTCCCTATGTGGTGAAGCATCGGCCCGTGTAAAAGGGCCTGTTAACAAGAGCCAATTCACTTGTTATATCGCTCTGTCCGTGTATTCCATCCTTTACATGATCGGACGAACGAGCGTTCATATGAATGGTCATTCCCGATCATTAGCCTGTGTAGACAGTGCAGCGCTCAGCCAACGAACAAGCAAACGCTCGCTCAGCTGATCACATCTTTTATGTGGCCAAAAAAAAATGGTCGCTAGTCAGCAGCGCTTCTCCCCGTGTAAACAGGGAGAAGCGCTGCCGACAAGATGCAGATGTATGGGGACGAACAATGGTATTAACAATCGCTCATCCCCATACATTCCTATCATTACCTCATGTAAATGGATATAAACAAGCGCAGATCTACAATCATAATCGTTGAGCGCCCGCGTGTTACCAGCCGGGAAATCTGCCCGTCTAAAATATCAGTACTGGCCGTGCTTAAACAGCTATTTACATGTTAACGCTAAATCAAATCATAGAAAATATTTAAAGTTTACTGTTACACCAATTATAAGAAGGATTTCACCACACTACAGTTACACATTGCAGTTCCCAGCATGTTGTATTTTAGGGATTTTCCTTCATGGGAAGAAGTAAATGTAAATCCTGGTAATACTGAGTCACCCGCCATATGTTTTGACCTGTTTGCAGTCAAAAAATAATTTCAATAATTTAGTTTATACAAGCAAAAGTTTCTCCAATGTATTGTGTTAAAATCCTGACGTCTCTAACTTTTTGTTATCATATTGCTTAAGAAATGCCTCTAGTGGCGGAAACGTTGCCCTATTATGTATTCATGCCAGGATTAATGGATTCAAGTCTTTGTTTATCGCATAAAGCTGGAGTCGGTGCCTTGGTTATCTAATATTGCTCTGAGGGAGATCCAATTAAAACTGAACCTTTGTGATTGGGAAATACCAGATGTTAGATAAAGCACACATATTTGGCAACGCTATACACAAATGGCACAAATTTTATTTGTTAAACCAAATATATTAGATAACAAAATGGAAACAGCAAAGAAAAATATATTATATTCTTATTCCTGCCTTTACTGGCTCCAACCTGGTACAATAAGAACCCCCAAAAAATATTTTCTTCTAGAATGCAACATTTATTTAGGTCAAATTTATTTTTGATCCAGGATGAAGCGACCCTCCGATCATGAAGGTTGTCTTATTGACAACGCCTTTTTTAAAGGAGCCATTGTGAGGATCAGTTGATCGCCTCAGGTATGGCTCCTGGAACACCCCGACAAACAGTTGACTTTGAAGGTTAGTCTCGGCCAGTTGAACATTTCCCCCCCAGCTGTGACTGCTGCAGGCAAAATGTAGTATGACTTGGTGGCTATTCAAATGAATTGTTATCCATCTAATACATGGATGACTTAAGTCCTCCATAATGGGAGTCGCTCTTACAGATTCCCCACTACGACGTCTATATGCCCTAATAGGCAGAGAAGAAGGGGAGGAGAACTGTTGTAGGGCTGCAATGACCTTCATTTATATGTATAATGTAATTCTTAAATAAATTCACCAATCTGAAGGTTCATATAAAACAATATTATGACTCTCCTCTTTATCTTTCCTTTAAAGAGAAAACTGTCAGGGATTATGGTATTTGGGGGTGCTGCATGCAGCGTTGGACTGGGGTTCCTTGGGCCCACCAGAGGAGATGATTCTTAGGGCCCTCCATCTATAAAGAACATGTACATGTCCACTTCATTTCATCATAGTCCTTGTTGTTATCATTGTACACACAGGACATATCATCAATCAAGTATAATAGGTAATTTGTGAATCATCCCATAAGAAATAGACCCCAGTGGCAAGTTATTTCTCCAAATGGGGTTATCTTCTGCTGGACCTTTAAGGCCCATTATTCTATTAGTGCCTGGGCCCACCGGAGGATCCTCTGGTTCCCTGTTGGGCCAGTCCAACCCTGGCTGCATGGTTCTGCTTTTTGAGCACTGCTTGGCGATTTTATTTCGTACTATATAGTAATATTATTGGGGCAGTGCAGTTTTATGTAAGCCCTATCTAGCACTATCATTTGAGCATTGTATTGCAGTATTATTTGGTCACCATATGGCAGCATAATTTGGGCATTGTATTGTATTTCTACACAGTGTTCCAAATTATTATGCACATTGGATTTAAGTGTCATAAACATTTAATTATTAGTTTTTCAATTAAACTCATGGATGGTATTGCGTCTTAGGGCTCTTTGGATCATTGTAATCAATCTCAGACACCTGTGATAATTAGTTTGCCAGGTGTGCCCAATCAAAGGAAAACTACTTAAGAAGGACGTTCCACATTATTAAGCAGGCCACAGGTTTCAAGCAATATGGGAAAGAAAAAGGATCTCTCTGCTGCCGAAAAGCGTGAAATAGTGCAATACCTTGGACAAGGTACGAAAACATTGGATATTTCAAGAAAACTTAAGCGTGATCATCGTACTGTGAAAAGATTTGTGGCTGATTCAGAGCAGAGACGGGTCCGTTCAGATAAAGGCATAATGAGGAAGGTTTCTGCCAGACAAATTAATAGGATTAGGAGAGCAGCTGCTAAAATGCCATTGCAAAGCAGCAAACAGGTATTTGAAGCCGCTGGTGCATAAAGCTATTATTCGGCCACCCCTAAACAATGCTCACAAGCAGAAACGGTTGCAGTGGGCTCAGAAATACATGAAGACTAATTTTCAAACCGTGTTGTTTACTGATGAGTGCTGCGCAACACTGGATGGTCCAGATGGATGGAGTAGTGGATGGTTGGTGAATGGCCACCATGTCCCAACAAGGCTGCAATGTCAGCAAGGAGGTGGTGGAGTCATGTTTTGGGCTGGAATCATGGGGAGAGAGCTGGTTGGCCCCTTTAGGGTCCCTGACGGTGTGAAAATGACCTCTGCAAAGTATGTAGAGTTTATGACTGACCACTTTCTTCCGTGGTACAAAAAGAAGAACCATGCCTTCCGTAGCAAAATTATCTTCATGCATGACCATCTCATGCTGCAAAGAATACCTCTGTGTCATTGGCTGCTATGGGCATAAAAGGAGAGAAACTCATGGTGTGGCCCCCATGTTCCCCTGATCTCAACTATATTGAGAACCTTTGGAGCATCCTCAAGCAAAATATCTATGAGGGTGGGAGGCAGTTCACATCAAAACAGAAGCTCTGGGAGGTTATTCTGACATCCTGCAAAGATATTCTAGCAGAAACTGTCCAAATACTCACAAATTCAATGGATGCAAGAATTGTGAAGGTGATATCAAAGAACATGTTAACATGTAACTTGGCCTGCTAAGTTTTTTTTGTTTGAAAGAGCTTTTGGTTTCTGTAAATATGACCTCCTGATGCTGCAAATTCAACAAATTACCATTTTAGTTCTCTTTACAACCTTTAAAATGTTTTGATCTCTGTTGTGTATAATAATGTGAAACAGTGCATTGTGAGTTTTTTACTTCTAAAAATAAACCTGTTATCATTAGGAGATTTGTTCAATACAATTTGCATTATACTCCAATTTGCATTGATGGCTTGAAGATTATACTGACTGTCATTTGCATTGACTATTTAGGAAAATCACCATTCTCCCGATAGGGGGGAAGTTCCAGGGAATGTGAATATGTCATTGAATTGTCTATGTTGAGAAAACCATTTAAAGCAAATTTGTGTATACCCATCTATGCCATTTTTAATATGACATATGCCTCATTTTTCCTCATTGGATGAGGCCAAAACGACAAAGTTTGCCCTAATATATTTATACATTACACTGCTAAATTCACATACACGGCTATTTGGATGCACATAGCTGACACTTAAAGAGGCTCTGTCACCACATTATAAGTGCCCTATCTCCTACATAATCTGATCGGCACTGTAATGTAGGTGACAGCAGTGTTTTTTATTTAGAAAAACGATCTATTTTCACCAAGTTACGACCTATTTTAGCTTTATGCTAATGATTTTCTTAATGCCCAACTGGGCGTGTTTTTACTTTTGACCAAGTGGGCGTTGTACACAGGAGTGTATGACGCTGACCAATCAGTGACCAATCAGCGTCATACACTTCTCTCCATTCATGTAATCAGCACAGCCTGCGCTGTCACTTACACCCACATAAACGTTACTGAAGTGTCTTGACAGTGAATAGACATCACCTCCAGCCAGGACGCGATGTCTATTTACAATCCCGACACTTCGCTAACGTTTGTGCGTGACTTACAGCACAGCGAGATCACGTTGTGCTGTCATTTACAGTGTGATCTCGCGAGATTACCCTTGCTGTGCTGTAAGTCACACACAAACATTACTGAAGTATCAGGATTGTGAATAGACATCCCGTCCTGGCAGGAGGTGATGTCTAGTCACTGTCAGGACACTTCAGTAACGTTAATGTGGGTGTAAGTGACAGCACACGCTGTGCTGATTACATGAATGGAGAGAAGTGTATGACGCTGATTGGTCTCTGATAGGTCAGTGTCATACACTTCTCCTCACAACGCCCACATGGTCAAAATTAAAAACACGCCCAGTTGGGCATTAAAAAAGTAATTAGCATAAAGCTAAAACAGGTCGTAACTTGGTGAAAATAGATCGTTTTTCTAAATAAAAAAACACTGCTGTCACCTACATTATAGCGCCCATCTCATTATGTAGAACATAAGGCACTTATAATGTCGTGACAGAGCCTCTTTAACCCCTTAATGACCAGCCTATTTTAGACCTTAATGACCAAGCCATTTTTTGCTTTTTTCCATCGTCTCATTCTAAGAGCTATAACGTCTATATTTTTGCGTCGACATAGCTGTATAAGGTCTTGTTTTTTGCGGGACAAGATGTGATTTTTAATAGCACCATTTTAGGGTACATAGAATTCATTGATTAACTTTTATTTACTTTTTTGGGGGGAATAGAAAAAAAACTGCAATTTCGTCACACTTTTTTGCGTCCTAAATTTACGCCGTTTACCATGTGGTATAAATAACACAAAAACTTTATTCAGCGGGTTGTTGCGATTGCAACGATACCAAATTGATATAGATTTTGTATGTTTTACTACTTTTACACAGTTAAAACACTTTTTTTTCAAAATTATTTGTTTTTGTGTCTCCATATTTGAAGAGCCATAACTTTTTTATTTTTTCGCCTATGCAGTTTTTTTTTTTTGCGGAACGACTTGTAGTTTTTATTGGTACAATATTTGAGTAGATGCGACTTTTTGATCACTTTTTATTCCATTTTTTTTATAGCAGGATTCAAAGAAAACAGCAATGCATTGTTTTTTATTTTATTTTTTATGACGTTTAACGTGCGAGTTAAATGATGTAATAACTTTATAGATGGGGTTGTTACGGATGCGGCGATACCAAATATGTGTAACTTTTTTACTTTATTTTGTTTTTTATTAATAAACCAGTTTATAAGGGGAAAAAGTGGGTTTTTAATTGTATTTTTTTTTCACTTTTTTTTTTCACATTCTATGAAACTTTTTTTTCACTTTTTTACTAGTCCCACTAGGGGACTTCACTATGCGATTATCCGATTGCATTTATAATACACTGCAAGACTTTTGTATTGCAGTGTATTATGCAGCTGAGAGCAGGGAGATTTAACGGCTCCCTGCTCTGTTTATTAATTCCGATGCAGCGCCGTAAAAAGGCTATTGCATCGGAATAAAGCCCGTTAGTGGCCGCCGTAAAAACACTATGGGGCGGTCACTAACGGGTTAAAGCAGCATACATGGATCTGACAATATAAACAAGCCCAGATACACTTTCAGCCAAAGTCCTTGAGATAAGCCCTAGGGACCAAATTTTTGACAGCAGTAATGTTGCAGTAATTATAGTGTATTTAAAGGGGTTGTCTGTAATGCTTCATTTCCCCTGTGGTGGCGCTGCAGGGGTGAAGACTTGCATCCTGTTACCAGCTTATTTTTTTTAGTAGTCTTCTAACAAATAGGGGTTGTCAAAAGCAGACAATCCCTTTAAGTAACGAGAAGGGAAGGAGTATACAGTGAAGGAAATAAGTATTTGATCCCTTGCTGATTTTGTAAGTTTGCCCACTGTAAAAGTCATGAACAGTCTAGAATTTTTAGGCTAGGTTAATTTTACCAGTGAGAGATAGATTATATTTTTTTTAAAAACTGAAAATCACATAGTCAAAATTATATATATTTATTTGCATTGTGCACAGCGAAATAAGTATTTGATCCCCTACCAACCATTAAGAGTTCAGCCTCCTCCAGACCAGTTACACGCTCCAAATCAACTTGGTGCCTGCATTAAAGACAGCTGTCTTACATGGTCACCTGTATAAAAGACTCCTGTCCACAGACTCAATTAATCAGTCTGACTCTAACCTCTACAACATGGGCAAGACCAAAGAGCTTTCTAAGGATGTCAGGGACAAGATCATAGACCTGCACAAGGCTGGAATGGGCTACAAAACCATAAGTAAGACGCTGGGTGAGAAGGAGACAACTGTTGGTGCAATAGTAAGAAAATGGAAGACATACAAAATGACTGTCAATCGACATCGATCTGGGGCTCCATGCAAAATCTCACCTCGTGGGGTATCCTTGATCCTGAAGAAGGTGAGAGCTCAGCCGAAAACTACACGGGGGGACTTGTTAATGATCTCAAGGCAGCTGGGACCACAGTCACCAAGAAAACCATTGGTAACACATTACGCCGTAATGGATTAAAATCCTGCAGTGCCCGCAAGGTCCCCCTGCTCAAGAAGGCACATGTACAGGCCCGTCTGAAGTTTGCAAATGAACATCTGGATGATTCTGAGAGTGATTGGGAGAAGGTGCTGTGGTCAGATGAGACTAAAATTGAGCTCTTTGGCATTAACTCAACTCGCCGTGTTTGGAGGAAGAGAAATGCTGCCTATGACCCAAAGAACACCGTCCCCACTGTCAAGCATAGAGGTGGAAACATTAAGTTTTGGGGGTGTATCTCTGTTAAGGGCACAGGACTACTTCACTGCATCAATGGGAGAATGGATGGAGCCATGTACCGTCAAATCCTGAGTGACAACCTCCTTCCCTCCACCAGGACATTAAAAATGGCTCGGGCTGGGTCTTCCAGCACAACAATGACCCGAAACATACAGCCAAGGCAACAAAGGAGTGGCTCAAAAAGAAGCACATTAAGGTCATGGAGTGGCCTAGCCAGTCTCCAGACCTTAATCCCATCGAAAACTTATGGAGGGAGCTGAAGATCCGAGTTGCCAAGCGACAGCCTCGAAATCTTAATGATTTACAGATGATCTGCAAAGAGGAGTGGGCCAAAATTCCATCTAACATGTGTGCAAACCTCATCATCAACTACAAAAAACATCTGACTGCTGTGCTTGCCAACAAGGGTTTTGCCACCAAGTATTAAGTCTTGTTTGCCAAAGGGATCAAATACTTATTTCTCTGTGCACAATGCAAATAAATATATATAATGTTGACTATGTGATTTTCTGTTTTTTTTTTTAATATAATCTATCTCTCACTGGTAAAATTAACCTAGCCTAAAAATTCTAGACTGTTCATGTCTTTGACAGTGGGCAAACTTACAAAATCAGCAAGGGATCAAATACTTATTTCCTTCACTGTATGTATACACACATGACTTAGCAGGAGTCTAGATTATTGACGTTTCCTAGAAGGTCAGTGATAGTATTTCACAGAAGCAGGCGTCAGCACCTGCCTGCATACACGGCCTGGCTAAATCAATTCTCTGCAGCACTTTGGAAGAAAGGGTTTGAATTGCAGCGAGCTTCCTGCATATTGGACACATAAATTAATTGTCTATTAAAATAATTTGATGTACTTGTCGGTATGAAAATGAGAGACCGTACAACATAAATGTTAAATGAAACAATGATACTTGTGCACTGATGCTTTAGTTTCTTTACATTTTTTTCTTTTTAAATGGGGTTGTCTCAATAGTGACATATGTGAGTCTGCTCAAAGCACTCCTTGCAAACAATTAATTTTGCCTGGGGAAGCCTTGGCCAGTCAGGCACTTCCCCTGCAGCGGCCACTGCAGGAGAAATATAGTATTACGATGCGACCAATCAGATGAATGACTGTCCACAAAATATGTGGAAGGGTTGAGTCCGCCGGAGCAGGCGCTGCTTTTTCCATTCTGACTCCAAAGATCCTGTGTGCAGATGGGAGAAACTTCCAGAAGATCAACCATCACTGCAGCACTCCACCAATCTGGACTTTATGGCAGAGTGGTCAGAAAGAAGCCTCTTATCAGTAAAAGTCAAATGACAGCCCCCCTGGAGTGTGCAAAAAAGCACCTAAAGGACTCTCTGACTGTGAGAAACAAGATTCTGTGCTCTGATGAAACCAAGATTGAACTTTTTGACCTCAATTGTGACACTCTACGACCGTCTGACCCGAAAATCACGGCCGTGCACATGGCTACGGTCGTGTACATGAGGCCTATGCGTCATGTCTCGAGGAAACCAGGCACTGCTCATCACCTGTCCAATACCATCCCTACAGTGAAGCATCGTGGTGGCAGCATCATTCGGTGGGGGTTTTAGCGGCTGTCACGAAAGGTCTGTGGACCCACTGGGTCGTACCCCCTTGGCGGTAAGGCAGCTGGCCAACAGGGAGCAAGTGAGAGTCTATAGTTCTATAGGTACCTGTGGCAGCTCAGACAGCAGCAGGGCAGGCTCGGCTGGGACTAGGCAGCAGGTAGACGTCAGGCGAGGTGAAGAAGGTCAGACGTGGATGCAGCACGGCACGACTTTGGCACAGCTCTGTGCTAGACCGGGAATGTATGAAATCCTAGGAACAGGAACTGGAACAGGTAAAGGAACTGGAGCAGGGACTGGAACAGGTAAGACATTAGGAGGCAATCACGTAGACAAACTAGGGAACACAACAACGCTCAGGCATCGAACTAGGAGGCTGGAACCCTCTTATAGTCCAGGGTACTCATGGGTCAAAGTTCATCCACAATGTCCGGTGCCTGCGCTGCCCCTTTAAGAGCGGGCACGAGCGTGCGCGCGCACCCTACTGGATCCGGCTGAAGTGAGTGGACGCAAGCGCTGGCGTCTCCTGAGGAGGCTGGAGCCAGCGCTTGCCGACTCGTGGCTGCGGCTGTCAGGGGGAGATTGGAGCTGACGGCCCGCAGCCACGGACATTACAGCGGCTGGGACAGGGAGACTGGTCAGGGTTAAGGGAAAGATGAATGAAGCAAAGTACAGAGATATTTTTAATGAAAACCTGATCCAGAGTGCTGTGGACCTCAGACTGGCCCAAAGGTTCACTTTCCAACAAGACAATGACCCTAAACACACAGCCAAGACTACACATGAGTGGCTTAGGGACAACTCTGTGAATGTCCTTGAGTGGCCCAGCCAGAGCCTTGAACCCAATCGAACATCTCTGGAGAGACCTGAAAATGGCCGTCCACCGATGGTCCCCATCCAACCTGACAGAGCTTGAGAAGAATGGCTGAAAATCCCCAAATCCAGGTGTGCAAACCTTGTGGCATCATAGCCAAGAAGACTGGAGGCTGTTATCACTGCCAAAGGTGCTTCACCTAAGTACTGAGTAAAGGGTCTGAATCTTATGTCAATGCAATATTTTAGTTTTTACCTTTTCAATAAATTAGCAAAGAACTAACATTCTGTTTTCACTTTGTCATTATGGGGTATTGAGTGCAGAATAATTATTTTAGCACAAGATCTCAACATAACAAAATGTGAAAAAATTTAAAGGGTCAGAAGACTTTCCGAATGCATTGTAAAGGGGGGTCTTATTGCCATGTTTATCCTAATGCCTAATCCACTCAAAATCTGAAGTGACAGTAGCGTAGTTTTGTCTTAATACATGACTCCCCCACTTCATACAGAATGTAGAGGAAGCCGAGATCTGATGAATATGGGCAGTTTTACCACTTCACACCACTTTGTCAGACTGATTCATATCATTTATTGCAAAATGTTAGTCTCAGTATTACAACTGTGCATGAAGAACAAATACCACAAAGCCACAATCGCATTGTGCAGTGATCGTTGTGTTCTTATAACACAGTGCATTGTGAAACACAAGCGAGAAACACAAAGAAAGTCAACAAGGAAATATTTGATATGGGATTTGCTTGTCAGTCATCACAAATATTACACAATCTGCATTATGGGGAAGAGCATTTGAGTAGACTGAGGGTCATGCCCTTTTTTCTTTTTTTTACACAAAGAATGGCACCTTATTTTGAAGTCACAGTCACACAGTACACGCAGTACACCGTGGCGTTCCAGCCAGTCAGAAAGAGAACGTAACATGTGTTGTATTGTACTGTCTGTGTGTGCGGTGGAGAGAGGAGAGCGGGGCTTTTAAATTACAGGCCGCCCCTCTCCACCGCACACACAGACAGCACAATACCTCCGGGGGATCGCGAGCCACTCACGAAGTCCCGATTCCAACTGTATCTGCGTCCTCAGGACGCAGATACAGTTGAATTCAACGCTGAAGCATGGAGCTGACGGCTCCTTGCTCCAGCATTTACTCTGCCGTCAGCCATGAGCGGCTCGGCGCAGACAGGCACGATGTAGTGATGTCATCGCGCCTGTCTCGCCAAGTCACTCAGAGCACAGGCTAAAGGAGGAGAAGGATCTCCTCCACTTGTCATGGGAACGGGGCTAGTTAAATAATTATTTTATTATTTTTCTATGGGGGCATTATACTGGGTATGGGAGGGGGGCCGATATGGTGGCAGCTATGGGAGCATTATACTGTATGAGGGGCATTATACTGTATTGGGCAGCTATGGGTGGAATTATACTGTGGGGAAAGCTATGGGGAGCATTATACTGTGGGGGCAGCTGTGGGTGCATTATACTGTGGGGAAAGCTATGGGGAGCATTATACTGTGGGGGCAGCTATGGGGCATTATATTGTGGGGAAAGCTATGGGGGACCTTATACTGTGTGGGGGCAGCAATATACTGTATGGGGAAGCTATGGGGAGCATTATACTGTATGGGGCAGCTATGGGAAGCATTATACTGTGTGGGGGCAGCTATGGGGAGCATTATACTGTATGGGGCAGCTATGGGGGCATTATACTGTATGGGAAAGCTATGGGAGCATTATACTGTGTGGGGGCATTATACTGTGTGGGTGCATTATACTGTGGGGGCAGCTCAAGGGGGCTGTTGGGCAAATTCGCTGGGTATAGGCGCGCAGGGGTCTGGTGGTGTTGGAGGGGTAGGGGTGCCCAAGTTGAATTTTTGCACCAAAGCCCATGAGCCTTTAGCTATGCCCCTGGTATCAATTCACATGTGGCAGATTTGTTGCAAAAATTCCTGTGAACGAGGCCTGCAGAAATTCATGCACATGCTGCAGAAACCCCATTCAGATGTAATGAACAGATTCTCAGGGTGAGTGTATATTCACACAGTGCAGTTTTGGTGCAGTTTTTGAAGCCACAACCAGGTGTGGATTCAAAAAAAGGAGACATAGAATCTATCCTATATACTTTCACTCCCTTAACGATCCAATCCTAGTTGTGGTTTCAAAAACTGCATCAAAACTGCGCTGTGTGAATAAGGCCTTACAGGGTTGCTAGCCGACCAAAGGAACTATGTAGCCTGCAATACAATTGCATATGGCACAGTGTATTAAGAGCCAAAATCTACACGGTCGTGTGCATGAGGCCTATGGGTGTGTTTTTACACATCTGTGCCAAAAACGTGGATAAGGCTAGGGCTACACAGCGACTTTGGTCGTGCAAAAACAAGTCGCACACAAGTTATGAGACCAAATTGTTTGCGACTTGCTGTTGTACGAGTATTTTAGTTTGTGATTTGGTTTCGAGTATTAAGAGATTCAGGCTTCGCGATATCTAAAGGACACCCAAAAAATGAAAATTGGCAACAAGTCGCAAATTAATTGCAGTTGCACCCGACTTACATTAAAGTCTATGCAGGCAAGGGTGCATGCGACTTGTGAACAAATATCCACGTTTGCATTTTCAGTAATTTTCATGTTGCGGCCGCTTTAAGTTGCGTGTCATAATGTGACCACATTCACAATTACTTGTGATGTCGCATTGCGATCTTCATGTCACATGACCAAAGTTGCCATGTAGCCCTCGTCTTATGCATCGCTTTCAGGTTACAATCAGTGGATGCATTTTCTTTTGTTTTAGAGTATGTTTACACGGACTGATTTCAGGCATATTTCGGGGGGTTTACGCCTCGAAAAACGCCTGAAAAAACGGAAGCATAACGCCTCCAAACATCTGCCCATTGATTTCAATGGGAAAAACGGCGTTCTGTTCCGACTGGGCATTTTTTTGTGCCTCGTTTCCAAAAATGTCACGTAAAAAGATGCCCGCGAAAAAGAGGTGCATGTCACTTCTTGGGACGTTTTTGGAGCCATTTTTCATTGACTCGGTACAAAAACATCTCCAAAAACAGCCGTGAAAAACGCGACTTTGATTAAAAAACATCTAAAAATCAGGGGCTGTTTTCCCTTGAACACAGCTCTGTATTTTCAGACGTTTTTGGTTAAGCGTGTGCACATACCCTTAGGGTATGAGCACACACAAAATAAAAAACGTCTCAAAATGCGGAGCTGTGTTCAAGGGAAAACAGCCCCTGAATTTCAACCGTTTTTTATGCATCAAGCGTTTTTTTATGCGTTTTTTACGCCCGTTTTTAGAGTTTTCTATTGAGACAATGAAAAACGGCTCTAAACACGGCTCAAGAAGTGACATGCACTTATTTTTTACGGGGAGCCGTTTTTACAAATGGCCACATAAATAAATGCCCCGTGGGAACGAATGGGCAGATGTTTGGAGGCGTTCAGCCCCCCCGTATCTTCCCCCCGTGGTTACGTCCCGAAAAACGGCTGAAAATGAGCAGTGTGAAAATACCCTTACACAAGGGCGTATAGCTGTAGGGGGTTCTGAGGGAGCATTCACGCTTGGGCCCTGGTGCCTGTCTGCCACATGAGAAAACACCAGTATTAGGGCTCGTCCACACGTAGCAGAATTGCTGCCTTGTTTCCGTCCGGAATTGCGTAAAATAACACAACAGAATACAGTAGCAGCAAACTGGATGACATTTAACAAGTCACATCCACATGATGCGTAAATATTCTGCGCAGAAATTGACCTGCGGTGCGTATTTTTCGGGCCGCAGCATGTCAATTCCTGCTGCGGAAAGTGGACTGAATTGCTGCATTTTTCGGAGATGTCACCATCTCCCAACATTATGAAACGCAGCAAAATACGCACCATTTTCTGCAGTAAAAAAATGCAGGAAATGGTGCGTTTTTGCTGCCGCAGAAAGTCTGCTATATTCAATAGAATTGCTGCAGAAGTGTGTGTGTGTGTGTGTGTGTGTGTGTGTGTGTGTGTGCGTGCGTGCGTGCGTGCGTGCGTGCGTGCGTGCGTGCGTGTAGGGGTTACAGATTTTGCATTGGGGCCCAGAAGATTCAAGTTAAACCACGGCACGTGCCATTTTCCATAGAAATTCTAGGAATATTTAATTGAACTGCTTCTTTAACCCCTTAACAACCATAGTATTTCAGTCCTAAATTACCAGGCACCTTTTTGCAATTTTGCAAATATGGTTCAACGACCTTAAAGGAGTTTTCCTATCTAGGACATTTGCGTCATATCTATAGGATATGCTATAAATGTCTCATAGATGCAGGTCCCACACTTATCTCTAGAACGGGTCCACTGACCCTGTTCCTACCTGGTCCCGCTCCTACTTCTCCCTGCCCACTGACTGATGAACGGAAACAGCCAAGTTCGCTGAGTGAATGGGCATCAGTAAGTGGCTGGGGAGCAGCGAGAGTCAGACAAGGTAGGACAGGGGTTGGGGGCCCCATTCTAGAGATAGGTGCGGGTTCCAGAAGTGCCCAAGATGGGAACTTTTTTTATTTTATTTATTATAATACCAAAATAATAATATAGGATAGGCCATCAATATTTGATCGGTGGGAGTCCGATCTTTGGGACACCTGCCGATCAACACAATGAAGGGTATGCAGAGCCGCACTGACCGAACATTGATGTTAAGTCTAAGGGTATGTTCACACGCAGACGTAAAATATGACTGAAATTACGGAGATGTTTTCAGGCGAAAACAGCTCCTGAATTTCAGACGTAATTGCAAGTACTCGCGTTTTTCGCGGCGTCCATTACGGACGTAATTGGAGCTGTTTTTCAATGGAGTCAATGAAAAACGGCTCCAATTACGTCCCAAGAAGTGTCCTGCACTTCTTTGACGCGGGCGTCTTTTTACGCGCCGTCTTTTGACAGTGACGCATAAAATTACACCTCGTCTGAACAGAACATCGTAAGACCCATTGCAAGCAATGGGCAGATGTTTGTAGGCGTAATTGAGCCGTTTTTTCAGGCGTAATTCGAGGAGTAAAACGCCTGAATTACGCCTGAAAATAGGTCGTGTGAACCCAGCCTAAGAGAACCCCTTTGAATGGAAGAGTTTAAAGGGGTTTTCCAGGGACACTAAATTTTCTGCGCGGGCACGAGGCTGTGGACCAATAGGATGGTCTGTCTCCATAATAACGAACGAGTGTGTGTCGAAGCAAAAAAAACACTAGGCTGAAAAGCAGAACTTCCGGCCGGCCAGGGGTAGGGTGAATAGGAACAAATGTGTTCAGATTTTTGACAGAAGGCATATTAGGAAGTTGATTTACTTTTGACATAGAATATTAGTACATAAATTTGTATCCATTTATCCTTTAATAACAATTAAAGTTTTGGAGCGTCTTCAGCAATGAAAACTAGTTTCTGACTACAACCTAAGTCCATGCAATATTTATAAATTATCACAAAAAAAAACTATGTATCTGAATAGTTCCATTAGATGCTAGCTCTTGTGACTAGACCATATACTGACTACTCAGTATATAATAAGTACAGCAGCGTCATTATAATGTATGCTGCACTATAACTCGTCCTTCACTTCCGGCAATACGCCCGCCTATGAAACCAAATATCCGAGTCAGTCACATGATGTGACGGAAGAGGAGGACCCCTGAGAGCTGCAGCTTTACTTTCTACATCCGCCTGTAGAGAGCGCTGCAGCCACAGGCGTGTATGAGACGTGCACCCCGACGTGTCTGTACATGAAGGAGAGGCGAATGACAAAACGAGACGCCGGCCAGCAGAGGGCGCTGCAGCGACAGGTGTGTAGTAAGTGCGGAGCCCCCCGGTTTACCAGAGGGGAGCAGTTACAGAAGGCGGGTGCTGTACTCGGTATAGACAGCTGCTGTATCCAGAGAATGGCAGTGTTCTGCAACCTGTGTGAAACTACAACTCCCAGCATTCAGTGACAGTCATACAGTTTCATGCTAGGAGTTGTATCTTCACCATAGCTGGAGAGCTTCAGGTTGCAGATAGCACACTATTTATTAACCCATTAACGACCACAATTAAAATAGCTCCTCCCCCTTCTGTCATGGTTGTTTTGATATATACGTATAGTTTGGGGTGATCAGGGTGGGTTACGGGTAAATTTTTGGTGTTCTTTTACTTAATGTGTCTCAAAAGGTCGCAGAACTTTTAAACGTTAAATGTAATTTTTAGAATTTACCGTTTTTTCCTGTAACTAGAAATAGGAGCCATATTTACAGCACAAAATAACCCTCTATGGTGCGAGTAATCACAAGTCTGCTAAGGAGAGTCTAAGTCTAAATCAGGATCAGTTGGCGATCAGGGGAAATCTGTGGATTGCACGTTTGTCCTGTAGCATCCCCTGCTGGAGAAATGTGGTATTACATGAGCCCATTCAAATGACACTGTTCTCTGGAGCTGCCCTTTGCAGTAACTCTCTGTTCTAGCTAATACTCGGTGGTCTCTCACTCCGTGTCGTCCTCTATGACATCCATACTCCCATGGCCTATGAACAGTGTTTGTCCTAATGGTAAAACCCCTTTTAAGGAGCAATTCCTCCAAAAATAAAAGAAAAAGTCTTTACTGTACTGGTGGTTCAAGTCCTTGAGTTGTCCTGAAAGTCCACCAGTCAGCACGTGTTGATAAGGGCGCTTTCAGACGTGTCGGACAACGTCTACTGCGGATTATTCTGTGAATTCGCATATGTTGCATGCAGATTTTGTTGCGGATTAGCCGCAGTTTTCAGCCCATGCATTGTAAGGCGGAAATCCACGGTGAAAATCCACTGCTTCTCCGCAACAGAATAAGCATGACGCTGAATTGAAAATCCACTAAATGTGGATGAGGCTTTGAAAATCCCAGCCACTTGTGTTGTACTGTAAATTGCTGTGGATTTGTGATGGCGGAATCTGCACAGCCAATCCGCCACGTCTGAAGGTGCCGTTTATCATGTGTCCTGCATTTGGGGCTGCATGATTTACCGACGGTTCCAAGATCCCATAAACTGTGTTCTACGGTCCATAGTGCATCCGTATTTGATCCGTATATACGGATCCGTGAAAAAAGGGAGGCTGCAAATGTCACCAACGTCTTGCATAGCAACGCTTCCGTAAATACGGACGGTTTACGCCTGCACATCCATAGCCGTCCGTATTTATGGAAGCACCCATATGCCTGAGTGTCCCTGTCGTAATTACGGACAAGAATAGGACAGGTTCTATCATTTTTTTTCAGCCCGGACACCCATCTGTAAAAATACGGAAAGGTGTCCGTGGCCAATAGAAATGAATGGGTCCGTAATTACAGATGAAAAATACAGTTGTGTGCGGGGCCTTACTATTTAAGTTAGGAGGTAAAAACCTATCCGTTCAGTAATGACAATTGTCCTGAATCAAGAAGCACAGCAGTCCCAGTACACCAGTCTATAGCCATGGAAGCGCATAAGCCTGCTCAGGAGCTGTAGACACAAAACGGAAGAATATTTTAAATCAAAACCTATTGCATTTTTTATTTTAGGTGCGTTGGAGCAATACAAACTCTTGTTTGCAAAGGTGGACATAGCCTTTAGGGTCTGTTCACACGTAGCAAAAGAAGTGGCTGAAAATTACGGAACTGTTTTCAAGCGGACAGTGAAGCTTTTTTTCATGTGAAGCTTCTTTTGAGGCGTTTTTCATCGTGTCAATGGAAAATCGGCTCCGAAAACGCCTCAAGAAAATACACATTTTTGCAACGTTTTCTTAGCATTAACCCATGGTTATAATAAAAAATTTTTTTAAAGGGTCTTGCAATTGTTAAAAAAAAAAAAAAAAGACTCCAGCGACTGCAGTGGCGCTCAGGTTCGCACCTGTCCCCCCTCTTTAGCTTTGTGCATTGTACAGGACACCCGTAATGCATAGTACAGAGTAGTAAGCGTGGACTTCTCTGTTTATCTGTAACCACCACATCCTGCAGCTATGAATTATCCGAGCAGCAGTCTGTATCTGCTCTCTCAGCATTGCTGTGCGGGGGAACTGTCTTGTACAACACTCACACTGAGAAATGTTGGAAATATTTCTGTGCTATGGGCTGTCGTCCAGGCTGGTACTGCGTGGTGAATGTAGGGAACTCTGGATTCCAGATGAAAAATTCCAAGGATATATTCAACTACTTGTTGCAAAGTCACAAGATTTAAAGGGGAATTCCACAAGGGTAAGGACTCTTGTCAGTTGCCACCAATACATACCAGATTTGATACCTGTAATCCCCCCATTCCGCCTCACTGTTTATGGGACTGATGGAAACAGCCAAACGCTGTACTTAGCTGTTTCCATTATTCCCATAGACTTTGAATGAAGCGGCAGCCCGCATGCCCGAACACCACTCAATTCAATGTCCTCCACACTGCGGTCAAGCAGTGAGAAGAAACCGGGGGTTCAGGACCCCCCGTTATTGCGATTAGTGGGGCTCCCCAGTGATCAGACAATTATTACCTATTCCATCGATTGGTAATAATTGTCGATTCTGGGAATACCTCTTTAAGGCCTCATGCACACTGCAAACTCATGGTCTGTAGCACAGGCCCTACGGTTCCGTATTACGAGTGCCACTGTATGGTGCCTCTGTGCTGCACCATGTCCCCCCCTAGAAGCAATGTTTCCGGAGGAGAATACCTCCATAATACAGAATGTGATGGTACATGCCACCCTGTGTGCCTTCATATTACATAGTAGGCACACGTAGGTACAGTAGGGGCACAAGGATTTCTATGGGCGCTGATTTATGACTCTCTACTACACAGATTCATATTACTCCATGTGCAAATGGCCTAAAGTTAATGCAAGCGCAGAATGCACACGTATTCTCATCATCCATATTGTGCCTAATAATATAAAAAAATGTTGTTTTATTCTCAACAAATTAAAGATAAATTGAATCCAAAATAGATTTCTCAGTTTAAAATAAAATCTGGCTAAACTCCCACCCCAATAAGTATACATGGGGTCCATATCTACTGTCGGGTGAGCAGTCCGCATTTTCCAGGACTGCTGCAGGACTGTAGAACTTTCAGGTTTCCAGTGAAGGTTGTGTTGTAACTTTGTTGTGATTGAATTTATATTTCTGTTTGCAAATCCCTTTTATCTCCCTGGTTCCTTCCCCACATTCTGACAGGTTTCCTATAGAGAACAGTTTGGTAATAGTTTGGATGTCCGGAAATTCTGGGCTCTCACTACCAGGAAGAGATTTATTTTCTGCTTGATCCTTGCGTAAAGTTTTCTGCTGTAATGATTAACAGGAGGGTCCTTGAACTGTCTTTTTCACGGTTTTACAGATCGTCTGCATGTTTTCTGGCTGCGCTGCTCTTGTGCACACACACCAGTCTCTGCATGAGGATCCTGAATCATTTCAGCAGACAAGGTAAGCGGCTGACATTGCAGATCATGGATAACTGCCTAGAAACTTGCAGGAGGTGGATAGAGGACTGGCTTAGTAAGAAAGAGATATAGCAGGTCAAATTAGCTGCAGCCATTGTCCCAAAACTGCCAGATGATCATATTCTTCATATTACATTCCATATCCGCTGTGTACTTAAAGTGGACGTTCATCTTTTAGTGAACCTTGTCTTATATATTGTGAATACAGCACATACAGCAGGTCCCTGATATATTTTCCTTTACTAGTAGGAGCAAAGAGAACAATATCAAGGGGAAAAAAAAAATCTCTGTACTCTACCCAGGGTTGTTACTTAGATTTTTGGGGATTTTAATTTTCCTTCCTGGGTTTAATTTAAGCTTCCTGGGTTTTGCATTATTTATGTAATACGGCCATATTTGTAACATATATATTATGGCCGCATGACCCGGATCCCCTGGGGTTCCATGGATCTAAGTTTGGTTCTGTAGGGCCATCGGGAGTCTGGATTGCGGCCATAAGATGTATGTGTAAATGTAGCCTAAATCAGAGGCAGCAGCTGTTATACCACATTCTGTACCTGTTGTGCCATAACAAAATATAGGCTTCTGTAACCAGCGCTCTACCACTTCAATATGATATATTATATGCACTTTATGTAATAATGTTACTGTCTGAGCTGCTCCCTTTACAATTAAGAGTTATGCAGGAGTTAATATGCCGGGTATTGGAGAGTTCCCTATATATGCCCTGCAAGCACGACCATACATTTGGACGCCATTTATGCCAACCTGTTTGTTCAGTCACGCTCCGTTGATGATCCGTTGACAGCCTTTCTGATTGGTCCGTTTACAGAACCCGGGCTGCCATAAATTTCCCTATATTTATTTGACAGTGCAGTGGTGATCGGCAGATTGCTATCAGACTGCTAATATTGGTGAATTATAACTCAATGATTTCATATAATATATAAAACTAGGTCTCTACTTTAAAATGCCATCACTGTTCTTTTATAATGAGAAATGTTCCAATACGGCCTGATTCACGTCTGCATTCGGCATTTCCATTGCTCTGCTCTGTCATAGGTGAAGACCAACGAAAATACTGGAAGCACCAGATCCGTTGCATGATGGACAGCATCGGCGCCCGACAGAACCCATTGACCTTAATGGGTTCCATTGGAGTTCCGTCATGGTGTCCATCGTTTTACATGCTGCGCTATTTTGTCCAGCATTTTTGACCGGATCTATGACTAAGCCTCCAACACAGATGTGAACGAAGCCCAAGACTCTTCTTGATATATATTTTTTTGTCTTTCAGTCGATAATCGCCTGTCACGATGCAGCTGAGAGCCCTGTATTGCTTCCTCCTAGTTGGCGCTGTTGCAGTCTTTTGTAAAGAAAGCAAAGGACATATATCTGTTGTACTCCTTGGGGCTACTGGTGACTTGGCTAAGAAATATCTGTGGCAGGGTCTCTTCCAGTTGTATCTAAACGAGGTCAGTAGTGGCCATAGTTTTAGCTTCCATGGAGCTGCTCTGACTCCACCAGAAAAGGCTGAGACAATACTGTTTAATGCTCTGAAGTCTCTGAAGTGTCCTGCGGAAGTTAACCCAGATAGGTGTGCCCTTGTCAAAGACCAGTTTTTAAAACTTACCCGTTACAGACAGCTAAAGACTGCCGAAAATTATACAGCATTGCATCGGGACATATTGACTTCATTGGCTGAAGAGGGACTTCATGAGGCCGGCAGACTATTCTATTTGTCAGTTCCACCGTTTGCGTATGCCGATATAGCACAAAACATCAATGGCAGCTGTCGGCCGCCTCCCGGTGCGTGGCTGCGGGTAGTGCTGGAGAAACCTTTCGGTCATGACTATGAGTCTGCAGAGAAGCTGGCCAGTGTTATGCAGACCTACTTCAGAGAAGAAGAGATCTACAGGGTTGACCATTACTTAGGAAAACAGGTGAGATATCGCCAGCAATAATATTTCGTATTACCACTTGCTGCGCTGTATTTTATGACCGCCTGTAGACTAGAGTCCCTTGACCTCTACTGTACACAGCCGCCTGTAGTCGGTTGATGGATTTGTAGCGCAAGGGATAGGACATTGACAGCCCTACGTGAATATTATTGGGACATTCCTTCATATACGGTGATTGCTATGTAAGCAGTTTCTTAATATATTTATGCAGGTTCACCAAACCTTTGTTAATGATCCATGTAACAGAGACTCTACATGTGGTTGCCGAGCACCTGCGGTATGGGAACAAGTAGACACAGAACTGTACATGGGATCAATGACCCCAGTGACGGCCACATTTTATGGGAAGCTCCGCAGCAGTTTAACCCCAGTGAATGTTTCCTGAAAGAGATATGTCTGATTTTGGGGTAAAATTCACAGATTTATAGAACAATTACACAGCCTTTCCGTAGCAGAAGTGTCTATACATCTAAGGTCCTGTTCACATCACGATTTTTTGGCTGGTAAAAGCTCCCAACGTAAACATTAAATGTAGGCTGAAACGTATACCTAACAGTGGCATCAGTCACCCGTAGATTATTATGGAATCCATTTAACGGATACGCCATGAGCTTTTCAAGATGCATACGTCACCCATAGGCTTTCATGTTTTAAAATATAAAAAATCGTACCCTGCAATATACATTTTTAAAGGGATCCTGTTCTACTACGCTATTCCATACCTAATAAAACCAAGGAACGTATACCGACGCATACCAGCCTGACCAAGGCCAATAGGATATTCTTTTGGCCTCCGTCGGGCTAATGGAGCCCTATGGTCACACTTGGCTTGTACATCAGGAGCTTTCCTGGCGTACATGCTAAATTTAAGACAAAAACGTGATGCGACCAGGACCTAAACCAGAATATAGTGCTAGCCAAGAATTATAGAATACTACGTCTCCTCTACAACAAACTTCTTTGAGGTAAAAATGAGATCAGGGATCCTCAGGAATGGCAAATATTTGCCAACAAGATCTTTAACTGTTTTTATTGTAGACTGTTCAACAGATTCTTCCTTTCCGGCGACGGCACCAAAAACACCTAGATCTGATATGGAACAGACACCATGTCGAGAGAGTGGAGATTGTAATGAAGGAAACAGTTGATGCAAAAGGTATTTGGAAACGTATTACATTTTTCACTCCTTCTTTTTGTTTTGGAGAAAACTGAGCCATAGCGAGTGGCACCAACTTGGTTGTATAATGGTCATCCCAGGCAGCTAGGTGACATTGAGCCCATTAAAGGCTAATGGAAGGGGTTGTCTGAGATTTTAAACAGTGCCACTTTTGTCCATAGGTTTTGTCTGGTATTGCAGTTCAGCCTCATTATGTACAAGTGTGGTGCTGTTTCTCTAAAAAAAAAAAAAATCTGACCCTTTTTCCAATAGACAACCCTGTTCACAAATAATGGTACCGATGTGCCAGATTACACGTGTGCCATTAAGAAAGTGTTACCATGTGAGTGTCTATGAGGACCAAACTGCTTTAATAGATTAGCCACTGTAAAAAGAGGTATCCATCTGAAAAGGACATGAGGGGGGAGAACTGGGAGTCCCGTCAGTAAACTGCTCTCAGCCAGCGAGTATTGCTGGGACTGTTCTCATCCCCCTAATGTCCTTCTCAGTTGGATGCTTGCACATCACCATCATATTAAAATATAGAACCCTTTAAATGCAGGACATGTTTCCAAGCCCACCTATTATTACTTTCGGGCCATAACATTAAATTACTTGACTGGAGATCTTTAAAGGGGTTGTCCACTTTTGAAAAACAATCAAGCAATACCTATTAAATATTTATTCAAGTATTTTTTAAATATACTCACCGTCTCAAAGTTGCAGATGTCTTCTAATTCCGTCTAGTGTCACGTGACTCCGCCACCGTCTGAGCTTTTTCTTCCACTGACGTCTCGTTCGGTCTTCTTCAATCCTGAATTCCGGACAAGCTCCTCTTCCGGTCTTCTTGCTTCATTTCTTCTGAATGACATCTTCTTCCCCGTGCGCCGACGTATGCGCAGTAACCTACAATATTTTGCGCAAGTTTATTGCGCCTCTGTTTGAGGCATCCTAAGCCTCCTCAATACCCGCCCCGTTCTTTGATAGATTACGCCTCAATGCGAGCACGATTTTATTTTCATTCATGTTATCCCTCAGTGCCCGTGCGCCCCGCAAAGATGGTATCTACAGTGATAATGGCACTGAGGGATAACATGAATGAAAATAAAATCGTGCTCGCATTGAGACGTAATCTAATAGAGAATGGGGCGGGTATTGAGGAGGCTTAGGATGCCTCGAACACAGAAGCAATGTACAAACTTTTAATGCTTTCATTGCGCATTTGTAAAATATTGTAAACCACAATATAAAAAATACAGCGTAAAGCTGATTTAGTTAAATAAAATTATTTAAACTATAGTCAGGGGACAAAATTACAAGGCCGCAGCATTGCAATGAAAAAAAAAAGTAGTGAAAAAGCCCTTTGTAAATATGAATTCTCTTTACCGTTCAGGTCGCACCAGCTTTTATGAAGAATACGGTGTTATACGGGACGTTATCCAGAACCACTTGACAGAAATTTTGACCTCTGTTGCCATGGAAATTCCCCGCAACCTCAGTAACTCGGATGATGTCCTCAGAGCGAAGTTAGAATTACTGGGTTCCCTTCAGCCCCCAGAGCACAACAGTGCAGTCGTTGGTCAGTATCAGAACTACTTGCCGCAGGTGAGAGAGGAAATGGAGACAAACCAAAATTATTTCACCAACACACAGACGTTTGCGGGTGAGTTGCTATTATAAAACCTCTCTATAGTTCACCGATGATACATTTTGAAGAGAATCTGTCATCAAACAGACTCCTTTTAGTAAAGAGCATGCATAAGATGCTTATGGTGCTGTTGGACCTGCGGAACGGTGCCATGAATTCTTGTTACTGGGAATTTGAAAGTGGGCACCATATGCTAACTACGGCACTTCTCGATTGGCCAAGAAGGATCACATAGTCATGACTTTTTTTGGCACACAAGTGTTTTTGCCGCAACCACACGATACCTTACAGGGCAGCCACATGGAGCTTAAATTATCTGTAGCACTCCTGTCATCCTGTCAACATACATAGGCTGTTATATAAAGGTGCCCATACATGTTAAATCAGTTATCCAAGCCCGCTGCTTTCAGCAGGACCAGTTGACCATCTAATGTGTGTGGGGGTATCCCGACTCCCCCCGACGGCAGATTTTGGGGGAAAGAAAGATCGGGTATGTTGGATTTTAGCATTCCTGATCCTTTGTTCGGCCAAAGATGCCTGGTAGCAACCTCTTCCCCTTTCACCAATGAGTAAGCGTGCATGCTTGGCCACGCGTGCATGTTTCTGGAGGGATGGCGAGGAATAGCTGTCAGTCTAAGGGCTCAGGCCGCCTGTAGTCTGCTTCCCATTCACGGACATTGTGCTATCATTAACAGTACTAGTACTTTGTAGTCTCAGGGCATGGAGAGGAAATTCCATGCAGCTCCATATATATTATCTGAATGCTGATAGTATTTCTTTTAAATCTACTAGCCCGCCTACTGTATGTTTCTTCATCTCTATTTGTACAGAATTTCTCAAGAACAGTCCCCAGCAAGAAACCGGAAGAAATTACTAAATATAAAAGAAAAAAAAGTCCTAGTTATTTGAGCGAGCTTTCCTTGTGATATCCGTGTGTGCTCTGATATCTGATCATGTAGAAGATCTTGCGTCACGGTCCAGTGTGACCACAATGCAAATATATGTAGTACAACAATGTAGTGTAGAAACAATTACCTGTATTCAGATCCTGCCTTATAGGAATAGTCCTAAAATACACTACAGACCATAAATACTAAATATGGTTTTTAAAGTGCATGAAAAGTATGTCGAAAAAGGGTTAATAGTGGGAGCTACGTGTTCCCACTATATAGCCTCTGAAGGGGAAAATGGGTAACTGCACACTACTACCGCCCCTTCCTTGAAATAAATGGGAATACATATAATTGACCTAAACTCTTGAGCCTATTACCTGGAGATAGGAGGGGATTCCCTCGCCCTTCATCGTATATATGACTAATTAAATGAGTAGGTGGTAGCAGTGTAGCCCGACAAACTTTGTTTTCGGCGGAGCTATGCAGTGTGTGCCTGCTTGTTTACCTCTTTATAAGCCGCTTTCATATAACCATTTGTGACAGATGCACTTGAAAGAGGACCTTTTAGCTCTCCGTACATGTCTGTAGCAGAATTTAGTAAACTTTCCATGAAATAACCGTGCTTTTAATGAACTCTGCATTGTGCCTTTCCTCTGTTATTCCTCCTGGAAACTTATGGATAAGTTCACAACTGGGCGTTACCATTTCCCTTGTCAAAGAATGTGTCCCTACACTGTCTGACACAGTTGGCACTGATTATACAGTTTAGAGTGGGTAGGGACACGCACCATTGCCAATGGGAATGGTAACACCCAGATGTCTTATTTATTCATATATTTCCAGGAGGAACAACAGAGGAATGGCACAATGTAGCCTTTTAACAAAAGATGCTTCAGAATTGTTGTTTCCTGGGGAATAAAAGCAATTACTAAAACAGACATGTCAGGAGAGCGGACAGGTCCTCTTTAAGAAATATATTGTACTTGTGTTTGAGGCATTGATGTTTTGACTCTTAATCTACATTTTAAAGGTGTCCTTGTTTACATTGACAATGCTCGATGGGAAGGAGTGCCCTTTCTCCTGGTATCTGGAAAAGATTTGGACGAGAGGACATCTTATGTCAGAGTGGTCTTTAAAGATAATTCTTTTTGTGTCCAAAAAGAATCTAAGGAAGAAACTGTAAAAAGTTCATGTCAACCCAAACAGATCGTCTTCCACATTGGAAATGGGGACCTGAATTTTCCAGCTGTTCTAGTAACACGGAGTCTTTTTAAGCCAAGCCTTCCCTTCAGCCAATGGGAGGAAGCATCAGAAGTCCCAAACATCTCTTTTTTTGGTCAACCTATCTCTGATTTCTACGTACACCGTCCAATTCAAGAAAGAGATGCTTATACTGTGCTGATATCGAATATTTATCGTGGAAGAAAGGGGTCCTTCGTCACAACAAAGAACCTGCTAGCGTCCTGGAGGTTCTGGACTCGGCTTCTGGAGAGTCTGGCCAACGGGACACCTAGGATCTACCCAGGAGGATCCGAAACCGGGACTTTGCTAGACTTTGTAATAGAACAGAGGGGGCTACGTTTCCTTACAAATGAGCATTTAGAGATTATGGGTATGGACCAAAAAACAAATGCATTTGCTTCTGCCCAGTCCATCTTCCTTGGCAACACCATGGTGTCTAACTGGGCAGAGCCACTCATACAAAAATTAGCACAAGATATACAAACAGCCGCGGAAGAGGCCGTCAAGAGCAAAGGAACTTTCCACTTGGCCCTCTCTGGAGGCTCGAGTCCTGTTGCTTTGTTTCAACGGTTGTCTAAGCACCACTACGGGTTCCCCTGGAAACATACCCATCTGTGGATGGTTGATGAGAGGTGTGTGCCATTCACAGACACCGACTCTAACTTTGGTAGCCTTGAGCGGCATCTCCTGCAGCATGTGAGGGTCCCCTATGTGAATATACACCCCATGCCCGTGTACAAGAACCAAAGACTCTGTGCTGAGGAGGACAATGGCACGAAGGACTATGCACAAGAAATCTCTGCTCTTGTCAGCAATTCAAGCTTCGACCTGGTGCTATTGGGCTTGGGTAATGACGGCCACACAGCCTCCATCTTCCCTGGTTCCCAGGATGGCATCACAGGAGATAAACTTGTGGTATTCTCAGAAAGTCCATTAAAACCCATAAACAGGATGAGTCTTAGCCTCCCACTCATCAATAAAGCCCAGAGAGTTCTTGTTCTTGTCTTAGGTAAAGGGAAGCATGATATTATTACACTGATCAGCCGAGCAGGGAGTCAGCCCAATAAATGGCCAGTGTTTGGTGTAAAGCCCGCTTCTGGCCAGTTGGTCTGGTACATTGATTATGATGCCATGTTTAGATAAAATGCCTTGACACTCTCATCCCCAAGTGCCTTATATTTGGTCCCGTTCACACTTTGCAGAGGGAGGGCTTATCTTCTGGTACTGTATTTTAGGATAGACGGGATTAAAATGTTTTTGAACTCCCATTCGCGCACAACATTAGTGAACACTGAAGTTTTGAAAGCCTTTTTTTTTTTTTTTTTTTTTTTTTTACTTCTGCATAACTTCTCCTTGGTACTAAGGTAACTTTACTGCCCCCAATTGATCTTCAATGGGAACCTCACTGGGACTCATGCATATAGTATGGAAGCTCCACAATACTGGAAAGAACTGGGTAGAATTGCCTGGACTATGTAAATGTAAATCCATGTAAACTTGGATGTAAAAATTTATACTGCTTTATATTGATATGCCCCCTATTATATTTGGAAGTTATTAGTCAAATATATAAGTATCTGAACATTTTTGCCCTCACCTATGTGTTCTCACAGAAGAATGACATTCTATCTAGTTGCAAACGTTTTACTAGTAAATATTACACATTGTCCATTGTAATCAATGGGCATTCCTTGTATTTCATTGCGGCCCCATTCAAGTATATGGTGGGAACCCCTTCTCCAAGGATGTCCAAAGATCACTAAGATCAATGCACTGCCCACTTTTGCTTTGAAGACCACTGGGGTCGCTACATAGCAACTGGTAACCCCTGTGAACCCCCTATGATTAAACTTTTTGACATGAATCTATAATGACATGACAAAAGTTTTAGGGCCTGTTAATGTCTGAGTTGGTGTTTCCGTTGTTCTGCTCAGTCAGCGGAGCAGAACAATGATAATACCGAAAGCGCCGGTTCTGTTGTACGGCGGACCATACCGGCGACCGACAGAACACCTTGACTTTAATGGGTTCCGTTGAGCTGTCTGTGATTTCTGCTATTGTTTCCGGTATTTTTGGCCACATCTGCGATGGGGACCCCTAACGGAGCATCCAATGCAGATGTGAACAGGCCCAAAACTAGAGCTACACTTTAATGTTGTTTGCCTATGGGATTACATATAATGAGCTGAATGGCCTGAGCATTCTTGTTTCTGCTCATGTGCTGATTTTGAAGTGGACCACTGAATGATAATGACTACTGAATATTTCAGGTTTTTGATTCTACTGGCGAAAGGAGAATCCACAAATGAATGGTACAATGTTCTCCAGTTGACTTCACTTGTGGCACTTTTGTTTATTTTTCTGCACATTTTTGCCATTGTTTTTTCTTCTTTTTTTTTTCTTCAAAAAATAAAACAAAGGCAGTAAGATATTTTCCTGTTATTTTTACACAAAAAAAAAAAAGCTGTGGAAACGCCATGTGTGAACATACCCTTATAATAAATTTTTTTTCATCGGCAGATCCTCTTTTTGTAATATGTGAGTCTGTGTGTAGTTTGTACCTGAATAAATTGGAAAAAAAATATTTTCAAGTCAAATTTTGACTATTGTGTTTTTGCATTTGGAAGGAATATCATTGATGGAACGCGTGAGTTTTCTTAATAATTTATAGTAGGAGACACATCCTCCCATATATAACGTCACCGACATTTCAGGAGTCTGTAGGTACAGATTGTCTGGCGCCGTAGACTCCACCCATCAAGTAGGCCACACCTTAAGTCATTTATGGCTTTAAAATATTTGTCTACTCCTACGATATAAAGCACAAAATTGCGGTGCGGTTCTGACATTATCTAGCGCCCTCTGCAGTCTTCCCCTTACTTACCTCCTCTTGTGAGTGCCTAGTTAATATTTAGAAACATATGATTTACATATGAATATACACACTATTCAGTGTATTATGTAAATTATCCCTTCAGCAAGTGTCCTACACCGACGGTCACCTATAGGCATAGGTCTACTGTCCCTATATGTAAATCCGGCCCTGCTCAGGTGTCTTAAAGTGTTGCATCAAATGTCTCCAACATATTAAAGACCTGCACCAAGTTATAGGTGTATACCAGCTACGAGGTGGGGTAAGGAAGAGAAATGTATGTGACATGCGCAGCAAGATATATAATACAAATTATGCAGCATTCCCCATTTGGATCATTTAGGCCCATAGTTGTTAATGAGAAATTCATGCCTCTTTTGACACTATTGATGATTTTTACCCTAGGTTCAGGAAATATTTACTCCAACTTGACAAATTATATTTTCTCCAAGTCCGATGTATCAGTTACACTCTTCTGCCACAAGGTGGTGCTGCTTCACTACTTGTTCAAAAACCAAGGCTGTTAAACTTTGTAATATTTCAGTCAGTTTGTCAAGGCCAAAATAGTAATTATAGGCAACACGGGGACTCTGCATCACTGGGGCGTTGGGTTAGAATCGAACCTACTATATAATCAACGTATATGTTGCTTATATACCGCCAACATATTCTCAAGCGCTGTACAGAAATGATCATCATACACGTCAGTTGCTCTCAGACACACTAGGGCCAATTTCATAAGTTAATAGGCTTCCTATCAGTATGTTTTTGGAGTATGGGAGGATACCCATGCAAACCCGGGGAGAATATACACATTCCATGCAGATGTTGTCCTTGGTCAGATTAAAGCCCAGGACTCCAGCCCTGCAAGAAAACAATGCTGCACTCTTGTTTTTTATTTTATAAATATTAATTATTGTACATTTTATAATTATATCCTGCAGCTCTCCGATGCCCAGCCAACCCAACTTCACGCATTTTCTTCTAAAAACTCTGCTCTACCTTCTAACTTATCTGACCGGTAAGCAGAGGCAGGCTGAGAATGGTTTGGGCCCCTCCTGAATAAGGGAGGCCTCCCCTCTAGCAGTCTAAGTCCATCCATGTATTACATGGTTGGCGACTGCTAGGTGCCAGGTGTGGCCTCGCCAGGCAAGAACAGCTGAGAGTCAGGAGTAAGAGTAGCCGGACCTGCAGCGATCAGCTTATCACTAGACCGGCTTCGAATTAAAAAAAGGAATTCACCTTGTTAGACATGTTGTATGAGACTAGGAAACATAACGGCTTCTTTTAAGAAACAGGGCTACTATTGTCCATTAGCTGTGCCGGGGTATTGCTGCTCAGCCCCATTCCAGCCACTTTCAAATCCGTCTACAGAATCACTCCTACCCTCCAACCACTAGGGGGTGCCAATATTCCAGGATGTAATAAACGCACGTGTTAAACTTTTTAATACTTTGTCAGCAATAATTTTAAACTACACACACAGATCATTATTGTTATTGTTACTTTCTATAAAAAAAAACACTTCAGCCCATGTGTGATACTTAAGTATTTTTTGGATAAAAACAAAAACAGGAAGGGTAAAGTAAGGCCTCTTTTACACTGCGTTTTATCCGTAAATATTACGAATATGCCGGGAGAGCTCCTGACATTCTCGTTAAACCTGTTTATAGGGCACCGTGTAGGGATATTCTATCCAGAGGCATCTAGTAAAAAAAAAAAAAGTATACATTTAACGAATGCAATAATAGCTTATGAGTGATGGACGCAACTATATGAAACCCCCATATCTAGCCTAGCGCACATTCACCATACCCAACCGAGCAGCGCTCGACTATCCCCTCTGTGCTGCAAGACCTTTAAAGCAGCCCACCTGCTTTTAACCTCTGCCCGGGAAAGCTACCGGCTGTAGCACGGGCCCTGTTTTTGTTGGTCGGCACGGTCCTGAGTAGAGTTTCCCCATGGTCACTATACCCAAACTATACCCTCTCTGTGTCTCCTCCTGGGGAAGCCTCAGTGGCGTAACTGGCCATTTATGAGCAGTTGGGTCACTAGAGCTTACACCGAGCGGATACCCTGCGACACAGGGGGGGGGGGGGGGATTGTCGGGCTGCCGTGCACGTGGGTAAGGTTACCGTGCGCTAGGCTGGGCGGGTGTGGGATTTTCTGGCACAATTGTGTGGGAGCTTCTAAGGCTGCGTTACCGGTTGGAGCGGAGTATCTTGAGCAGCTGGCACGAGGGACCTTGTAGCCGACGTATCTCGCTGTATGTCTCTACAGTGAGGTACAATGAAATTCTCCTGGCGTATACAGCCGAGAGACGGCTCAAAATGCTGTACGAAAGTGGCCTAGACGTAATGCTGCGAAATGTATTTCAAAGGTTTTTTTAAAGTATTTTTGAAAAAAAATCCTGTCCCAAAAAGCTTAGTGTTCTTTTTGATCCTGTTTAAAAACCTCAATAAACTGTATGCGGACGGAAGGAGAACACATTAATCAATGACAATCAGTTTTTATCTTATTGTGTTTTGTTTTTTCTTCGCAACTTGAAAATAAATTTCCCAAAGTTACCTCTTTCATGCGCAGTGATACTGTGGTTAGTAAATCAGGTATTGGTACTTTTGCCAGTGTGGGCAGGTGCCAAGTCCTGCTGGAAAATGAAATCAGCATCTCCATAAAGCTTGTCAGCAGAGGGAAGCATGAAGTGCTGGGAAATGTCCTGGTAGATGCTGCGCTGACTCTGGACTTAATATAACACCAGCAGATGACATGGCCCCCCATCACTGACTGTGGAAACTCCACACTGGACCGCAAGCAACTTGGAGTGATGCTTCTCCACTCTCCCTCCAGACTCTGGGAACTTTCATCTAAAAACAGGACTTTGGACACTGAACACAGACCAGTCCTTTTAAAGGCTTAGGAAACCTTTGCAGTTGTTTTGTGTTGATTCGCTGATTAGAGCGTGACATCAGGAGTCTACAATCTTCAACTTTTACCCAATATTAACATTTTCTGGGAGACTAAATTTGGTGTTTTTATTAACCGTTAGCCATAATCATGAACATTAAAATAAAAAATGCTGGAAATAGATCACTCTGTGTGCAATGAATCTATAGAATATATGAGTTTCACTTTTTGAATTGAATTACTGAAATAAATTAACTTTTTGATTATATGCTAATTCATTGAGAAGTACTAGTATATAATATAATATATCGGGGCTTGCTTCTATCCAACTGGATTAAATGGACAGTTCTTATCCCATTTGGCTATAGAGGTCATGGTCATATCGTTCAGGAGTCTTCAACAGCCACCCGCATTTGACAGCCACCCGCATTTGACAGCCACCCGCATTTGACAGCCATCCGCATTTGACAGCCATCCGCATTTTCGGCCCGTGCACCCATACAAAGTATAGAAGCACGGTCCGTAAAAAGCAAAAGATAGGACATGTCCTATCTATTGCGGAGGCTTTCTACGGCCCAGACACCTTCCCACATCTATACGGGAAGGTGTCCGTGGTCAATAAAAATGAGTTTGTAATTGCGTACCGTAATTACGGTCCTAAATTACGGACGAAACCTACGGTCGTGTGCATGGGGCCTAGTCTAGGCTCAAACCACACTATATTCAGTGTCTATGCTGGGCAATTCCTCCAATATGTACGCCTAATGTGCCCATAGACTGTCATTAGCCAAATGTTCTGGAATAAAGTCATATAAGTCTGGGGCATACTTTTGGTGAAACATTTCAAATGGTCCTGCTAAACTGATTGCCCGAGCGCAATGTGAATGTAATTGTTAAAGCATACAGGGATTTTTAGCATTATTCTAGTATTATGGCATTAACAGTAAATCAGCACCTTGTTTTTCTGAACCTAATATTTTAGCATGTCTTATGGTCCAGTTATAGTCCTAAACTGAATTGTTGTTGTTATAAGCCTCCATAAAATGGAAACCTATATGGGAGTGGAGTTACAAAGTGCATACACGGAAATCACAGAAACACAGAGAAAACCGGATGGGCTCGAGTAAATGCTTCGCCAAATGTACAATTTGTATTTTTTTATTAACACTAAATGTTCACCATATTTAATATACATTGCTCCCCACAGAATATAGCTTCACATTATAGTCATATAGTTACATGATAATAATCTGTCTGCATGCAACCACCACTAGAGGGAGCTCACTGACTATATCTTTATATATCTAGCATTGAACAGTGAAGAACCCCTAGTGGTTGTTACCGGCCAGTCATACCCTTCTCATCATGGGTCCCATATTAGTCACATGGCCTGTCTCTATGGTAGGTTCGCCACTGGGAGTTACCCTTTAAAAGGATAAAAACTGCTTTAGACACTACATATTGCTGTTTGGATTAGACTTCTTTTCTTGGTGGGACTTTGTCAGCTCCGTATATAATATTTCATCAAAGGGATTACAAACTCTGTTAGACATTAGATGATGAAGTAAACATGTAGTTATTATTTACAGTGATTGATGCAAAGTTCACAAATTCCCTTGCATATAATGTATCTAGTAGACAGAATATAGCAAAATGGGCTGCCAGTTCCAAAATCCTGTGCTGGCTGGAAAGTGACAGTAAGACAAAGTGGTCTACGTACAAATGAGCGCAGTGTAATAACAGCGGTGCGGGCTGGAAACAGAGTGTTCCTATGATGGCATTAAGTGAACCACTGCTTCCATTTCACTGCAGCTCCAGGGTGAGATTTAGCAGATGGAGTAGCATAGATTGGATGATTGTCATGCAAGGATTTGGTTAAACTTTGTGAAATGCCGGCTGTTTTGTTGGGCTGTAGCTGATGAGCAGAAACGGTGGAGAGATTATATATTTATACTAGGCTTATAGTGAACATGTGGTTTGGAGCCAATTAATATTACAGAATTGCATAACTATCAATTCCCTAGTATAATGCGATTATCGAAACATTGGCTAGATCCAATAATCACTGCAGGGATGTGAGGGAGCAAATTTTATGCTGTTTTCACTTATTTTTCATTTTTATTTGTGCAGTGTAGAAGGAGAAATATTTTACTGGAAACCATCAGTAAGCTGCAGCCGGCAGTTGTTTGTATTTGTCTCTATTCAGCTCTGCAGCCTGGTGTCTGTCTGTGGGTCTAATTGGCTCAGTCATACCTTACCCAGTGCAAGTAATCAGACCTTATTCACACAATCGTAAAAAATAACGGCCGTACTACATCCAGAAAATGTAGTTGTAAGTCGGCATATTTTCAGCCGTATTGCATTCCATAAGCAGGTCCGTATTACGGACATTTGTCCATATTGGATCCGTGTTTCTGATCCGTTTTTTTCTACATCTCTACATATTTTCCGAAATCATCAACAATAACATTCTCTATCGTCCCAATCATAATACGGATCTAAATCACATGGTTTTTCTTAACCTATTACGGATGCGATTATTTTGGGTCTCCATTGACATTTACGGGCAATTCTCGGACGCAAATCATTATTGGATGAGGCACACTGCATTCGTTGTTTTTTTTTTTTTTTACAGTGTCTGTCTAATTTTGTAAATGGTAGACTAAGTCATATCACAGAAATATAATTTGTCACAAAATATTTTGTGTTACAAAATGAAATTGGGTGACACAGTGTGGCGTGATGTATCATAAAAGAAATCTGGTGCCATCTGCTCTTACATCGTTTTCATTGGAATTAATTACAGTTAAAGGGTCCCGTGGATATGCCATAAATATCTTTGATGGGAATAATCCTTTCATGCCTGTTTGCCAATCATATGTGCGTTTATATATTCCATTGGTGAACTATGACTGTTATCTTGGCCAATCATATGCAATTTATACCTGATAATATCTCCTGAACTATGTGTCTGCTCCCAGCACATGTGCATTGCATGGCTATAGGCTTCATTCACCAGACAGAGGCCCGAAGAGTGTCCTTTTTGCCACCGTCGGGATGGTATGCGTCGGCATACTTTTTGTTTTTTACTGTATGGGAAAGCGCAGCAGACTGCATTTTCCTATGCAATGGTCCACAGCAGAAAAACATACTGCACAGTATACGTCTTTTTTTAACAGTGTTGCCAATCGGTGAAGAATGCCACTATGGCCATACAGTGGCATACGTCGGAGCCTTAGGTTAGAGGCCTACGTTGGTAATATATTACCAACATATACCGCCGACGTATTTCTCTGACGTGATGTGAACAGTGCCCAATGTCTGTATGTCGACTAAACGGCATCAGAAGTCTGTTTGACGATTTTTGCAAGATTCTCCTGTAAAACAGGTTTTCTGAAAATGTACCGGGGAGGATTTGTGAGCATTTCTATGCGGTCCAGGGCTTAAAATGTTCCACGCGAGGGTATTCCTATATTGGAAGGTATCCGACTGAACGCAGGCTGCAATTTTCAGGTAGTAGTTTACTAGAAGTGGTCATCCAGAAAAGCCCCCGTCTCTTTTAAGAGACTGTGATAGTTTACTGTCCTGGTACCAGAATCTTCCCTCGTCCATTATGAGAAGTGTAACATCTCATGCACACAACCGTTGTGCCACTCGGGCCGTTTTTGACGGCATCCGAGTGGCACCCGATCGTCTTCCGAGGAAAGATAGGACATATTCTATCTTTCCTTGGATCACTGACGGGACTAGGCCAGCGCACACGGTCGTGTGCATGAGGCATAAGAGTCGTAGCTATTCTTTCCTTCACCTTGGTTAAAGATTCCGCTTGTTGCCCCAGCCCATGGTAGCACAAAGCCCACTAAATCTTATCAACTGAAATAAAACAGACAACAGTTTCTTTGGATAAAAATGCCCACTGTGTTTATTAAGGGTAGCATAAGATAAAATAATTAGAAGAGAATAACCATAAATAATAAAATATAAATATTTAAACCAATAAAAACCAAGTCCGCCCAGCATTAGCTGGGTGACAAACCCCTCTAACAAACATTGTGACGTAAAGGAATTCAAGACATTAGGGAGGGAGGGTGGGCGACGGTCCAAATGTTCAAAACTGGCTGCTTGACCACGACGAACTGCTTCTTTTATATCCAATTTTCCCGCCTTTGGGATTTTGAATGTCCAATCAGCAGACCTTGTCCAGAAATCTTCCTGGAGATAGGAACTACCAGAACATGCTCATGCACTGCATAGCTGACCTGGGTCCAATCAGCTGGGACCAACATAAAAACTGCCCGGAAACAGAAACATCTGGAACCGGCTCGTGCCACCAACACAGCTTACCCGGGGGACACCAAGATGGGAAGTACCATTCTAATATAAAAATAATAATGGAGAAAAGAGGGAATGGGGAGAAAGAAAAACATGCCAAACCAACATACAATATTATTAAAAGCTTATGGGGCCGTGCGACCATGTGTTCCCCAGGCAATAGCCTGGGGGGCCCCTGACATTATCTAAATATTTGGTTAAGGCAGAGTAACTTGTTGGCGCCCTCCCTGGCCCCCGGGGTACATGCCCCGGCAGTCTGCCTGCTCATCCTAGCTGTATCAGTAAATGCTGTGATATCTATCCTTTTCTGATTATCGTGTGTGAACAGCTGGAGTTGAAAGCAATATATAGCAAAAAACAAAAACAACTATAGAGTGGTTCATCCATGCTACGACCTCTAATAGATACTGCAGATAAGGATTCAGGGGTCAACTGTTTATTGCAATTTGGTTTCATATTTATTGCCTTGTTTATGATGTTCTTCCAGTTAACTGTTGTTGAAATAGCTGGGAAAAGGCTTTGAAATTGCAAAGCCCCTGACTCCTAAAGAGTCGTCCTTTGGCACGCAGGAAAGATTAAAAAAAACCCAGTGGTGGAAACATCTACGAAACCATGGCCTCCGGACTGCCCTTCTCCTGGGCTTAGGGGGTCAATACCAACAGATGTAGTTCTATGAGGATAGACATCACTTCTGCGTTTTTGCCTGATGAACTCTTGCCACCTAAATCTTCCTCAGCAACTGCTACCAATAGTTCTTCACAACTAGGAACGCCACCGTAATGCGACAGATCCCTCAGAGCCGCATAGTGACCTGCGGCTATAAACAAGTGTTAAAAACAAGAAGAGGTAGAGCCCACGGATACAAATCAGATTCTAGATAACTTTTTCTTTAAGAAATTGTACAAAAAGAAACATGATTGAGTAATAGATTATTTTCTGGCGTCAAGCAGCTGCATTGCCTTACTTCAGAAACATGCCAGTTAAAGTAGTTTGCAATTTGCACAGCACTCCCCCATTCCCAATAATGGCCATACTTTGTGTGAGCGGAATTATGAATGTGAGTCAAAATGTACTACTACTACTATCAGAGGCGCACCTAGAAATTTTGCTTGGTCCCTGTGCGTACTGCTGCTGCCGCCCTCCAGTGCCCGGTAGATTTCCAGTCCCTCTCTGACCAACTGGGAGTCTTGACGCTGGCCAGCATAAGGACGTTGTGAGTGCAGAGCACACCATGTCATGGTACTGTTTGGTGTCGGGACCCAGTGTGGCAGCGCATACAGAAGAAAGGACCTCGCAGCTCTCTTCTGTGCCCAAAATATAAAAGAGTGGCCAAGGATCCAATCAACCAAACGCTTACCTGTAAATATATAATTAAACTGCTAACAAATCTGGTCTAATATAGAGTTTAAATCTGTTAGACTCCCACCTATCAATTCTTTTAAAAATCCCTTTATCAATCCCTAACCGAGCAGCTTCCGTAGCTGCACCTATCCTAAAGGAATGGGAAGAGATTTTTAAGTGTTCAATCTTCAGGAACTTCAAACATTTCTTCAAAACAGAATTAAACTGAAATCTGGACAGCTGATCACCATTTTGACATTCGAAACTGGGCATAGGACGGAACCAAAAAACGGATTAATTCTAACCAAACAACCTTTTCCTAATTGATCTGTCTTCGATTTTTTTAGCAATAACAAAACATGGTCAACCTTGCAACGAACATCCTGAAATGAAAGGCCCGAGACTGAAACTTTACTCTCTGCTCGCTTATCCGTAAAGCTGCAAAAAACATTAACACTAATGCTGTTCTAAACAAACACACTTCAAACTTATTAAAACAAACTAAAGGTAACACATTATATAATTTTAACAACAATTCTAAAGAAATAGGCCTTCTTCTTTCCACAACCGGAGCTGACCTATGGTAACCTTTCAAAAGCTGCTTAACTGGGAAGAGCGAAGAAATAGCCGGACGACTGTTTAATTTAAGAAAGAACGAAATGCCTGCCAGAGACTTAGAAATGGAGGCAAATGACAGCCTCCTACTATTCAGGCTACATACAAATTTCAAAACTAGACCTACCTAATTATGAAAGAAATTATAGTTCTCATTAACACAAAAAGTAACCCACTCCTTCCAAGCAGCTGAATAATCAGCCCATGTTCTCGGAGACAAAGATCTCTGAATGTTAACATAGATTAATGTCCCAAATCAGATTCTATAAATGAGGAGGACACGGAATTCCACAAAGCTCCGCCCTCCTTGATGATGCAATCGGCTGTACTATCTCCGGCGCTTGGTGCGCACATCCCAAATTGCGCCGCCCTCATCGATGACACTGCTGCTGACTTCCTCTTGGCTGCAGCTGATGACGGAACCTCAAGCAACGACCCGGCAGGAAATACCGCCTCCTCTATGACGTCTTCCGGCGCATTAAGTTCCCTTCTTCCCGCGTCCTCTCTCTCCGGCGCCGCTGCTAGACATTGCATTAGCCCGTCTTCTCCTTCCAACTCCGCTCTTCTCATCAGCTCCATCAGCAGGACATCCGTGACGATCATCCAAATGTTCAAAACTGGCTGCTTGACCACGACGTACTGCTTCTTTTATATCCAGTTTTCCCACCTTTGGAATTTTGAATGTCCAATCAGCAGACCTTGTCCAGAAATCTCCCTGGAGGTAGAAACTACCAGAACCTGCTCATGCACTGCATAGCTGACCTGGGTCCAATCAGCTGGGACCAACATAAAAACTGCCCGGAAACAGAAAAATCTGGAACCGGCTTGTGCCACCAACACAGCTTACCCGGGGGACACCAAGATGGGAAGTACCATTCTAATATAAAAATAATAATGGAGAAAAGAGGGAATGGGGGGAAAGAAAAACATACCAAACCAACATACAATATTATTAAAACCTTATGGGGGCCGTGCGACCATGTGTCTCCCCGGCCCCCAGGGTACATGCCCCATCAGTGTGCCGGCCCATCCTAGCTGTATCAGTAAATGCAGTGATATCTATAATTTTCTGATTATTGTGTGTGAACAGCTGGAGTTGAAAGCAATATATAGCAAAAAACAAAAACAACTATAGAGTGGTTCATCCATGCTACGACCTCTAATAGATACTGCAGATAAGGATTCAGGGGTCAACTGTTTATTGCAAGTTGGTTTCATATTTATTGCCTTGTTTATGATGTTCTTCCAGTTAACTGTTGTTGAAATAGCTGGGAAAAGGCTTCAAAATTGCAAAGCCCCTGACTCCTAAAGAGTCGTCCTTTGGCACGCAGGAAAGATAAAGAAAACCCCAGTGGTGGAAACATCTACGAAACCATGGCCTCCGGACTGCCCTTCTCCTGGGCTTAGGGGGTCAATACCAACAGATGTAGTTCTATGAGGATAAACATCACTTCTGTGTTTTTGCCTGATGAACTCTTGCCACCTAAATCTTCCTCAGCAACTGCTACCAATAGTTCTTCACAACTAGGAACGCCACCATAATGCGACAGATCCCTCAGAGCCGCATAGTGACCTGCGGCTATAAACAAAAGCATTACTATACAGTCGTGTCCAACAGTGTTAAAAACAAGAAGAGGTAGAGCCCACGGACACCAATCAGATTCTAGATAACTTTTTCTTTAAGAAATTGTACAAAAAGAAACATATGATTGAGTAATAGATTATTTTCTGGCGTCAAGCAGCTGCATTGCTTACTTCAGAAACATGCCAGTTAAAGTAGTTTGCAATTTGCACAGCACTCCCCCATTCCCAATAATGGCCATACTTTGTGTGAGCGGAATTATGAATGTGAGTCAAAATGTACTACTACTACTATCAGAGGCGCACCTAGAAATTTTGCTTGGTCCCTGTGCGTACTGCTGCTGCTGCCCTCCAGTGCCCGGTAGATTTCCAGTCCCTCTCTGACCAACTGGGAGTCTTGACGCTGTCCAGCATAAGGACGTTGTGAGTGCAGAGCACACCATGTCATGGTACTGTTTGGTGTCGGGACCCAGTGTGGCAGCGCATACAGAAGAAAGGACCTCGCAGCTCTCTTCTGTGCCCAAAATATAAAAGAGTGGCCAAGGATCCAAACAACCAAACGCTTACCTGTAAATATATAATTAAACTGCTAACAAATCTGGTCTAATATAGAGTTTAAATCTGTTAGACTTCCACCTATCAATTCTTTTAATAATCCCTTAATCAATCCCTAACCGAGCAGCTTCCGTGGCTGCACCTATCCTAAAGGAATGGGAAGAGATTTTTAAGTGTTCAATCTTCAGGAACTTCAAACATTTCTTCAAAACAGAATTAAACTGAAATCTGGACAGCTGATCACCATTTTGACATTCGAAACTGGGCATAGGACGGAACCAAAAAACGGATTAATTCTAACCAAACAACCTTTTCCTAATTGATCTGTCTTCGATTTTTTTAGCAATAACAAAACATGGTCAACCTTGCAACGAACATCCTGAAATGAAAGGCCCGAGACTGAAACTTTACTCTCTGCTCGCTTATCCGTAAAGCTGCAAAAAACATTAACACTAATGCTGTTCTAAACAAACACACTTCAAACTTATTAAAACAAACTAAAGGTAACACATTATATAATTTTAACAACAATTCTAAAGAAATAGGCCTTCTTCTTTCCACAACCGGAGCTGACCTATGGTAACCTTTCAAAAGCTGCTTAACTGGGAAGAGCGAAGAAATAGCCGGACGACTGTTTAATTTAAGAAAGAACGAAATGCCTGCCAGAGACTTAGAAATGGAGGCAAATGACAGCCTCCTACTATTCAGGCTACATACAAATTTCAAAACTAGACCTACCTAATTATGAAAGAAATTATAGTTCTCATTAACACAAAAAGTAACCCACTCCTTCCAAGCAGCTGAATAATCAGCCCATGTTCTCGGAGACAAAGATCTCTGAATGTTAACATAGATTAATGTCCCAAATCAGATTCTATAAATGAGGAGGACACGGAATTCCACAAAGCTCCGCCCTCCTTGATGATGCAATCGGCTGTACTATCTCCGGCGCTTGGTGCGCACATCCCAAATTGCGCCGCCCTCATCGATGACACTGCTGCTGACTTCCTCTTGGCTGCAGCTGATGACGGAACCTCAAGCAACGACCCGGCAGGAAATACCGCCTCCTCTATGACGTCTTCCGGCGCATTAAGTTCCCTTCTTCCCGCGTCCTCTCTCTCCGGCGCCGCTGCTAGACATTGCATTAGCCCGTCTTCTCCTTCCAACTCCGCTCTTCTCATCAGCTCCATCAGCAGGACATCCGTGACGATCATCCAAATGTTCAAAACTGGCTGCTTGACCACGACGTACTGCTTCTTTTATATCCAGTTTTCCCACCTTTGGAATTTTGAATGTCCAATCAGCAGACCTTGTCCAGAAATCTCCCTGGAGGTAGAAACTACCAGAACCTGCTCATGCACTGCATAGCTGACCTGGGTCCAATCAGCTGGGACCAACATAAAAACTGCCCGGAAACAGAAACATCTGGAACCGGCTTGTGCCACCAACACAGCTTACCCGGGGGACACCAAGATGGGAAGTACCATTCTAATATAAAAATAATAATGGAGAAAAGAGGGAATGGGGGGAAAGAAAAACATACCAAACCAACATACAATATTATTAAAACCTTATGGGGGCCGTGCGACCATGTGTCTCCCCGGCCCCCAGGGTACATGCCCCATCAGTGTGCCGGCCCATCCTAGCTGTATCAGTAAATGCAGTGATATCTATAATTTTCTGATTATTGTGTGTGAACAGCTGGAGTTGAAAGCAATATATAGCAAAAAACAAAAACAACTATAGAGTGGTTCATCCATGCTACGACCTCTAATAGATACTGCAGATAAGGATTCAGGGGTCAACTGTTTATTGCAAGTTGGTTTCATATTTATTGCCTTGTTTATGATGTTCTTCCAGTTAACTGTTGTTGAAATAGCTGGGAAAAGGCTTCAAAATTGCAAAGCCCCTGACTCCTAAAGAGTCGTCCTTTGGCACGCAGGAAAGATAAAGAAAACCCCAGTGGTGGAAACATCTACGAAACCATGGCCTCCGGACTGCCCTTCTCCTGGGCTTAGGGGGTCAATACCAACAGATGTAGTTCTATGAGGATAAACATCACTTCTGCGTTTTTGCCTGATGAACTCTTGCCACCTAAATCTTCCTCAGCAACTGCTACCAATAGTTCTTCACAACTAGGAACGCCACCATAATGCGACAGATCCCTCAGAGCCGCATAGTGACCTGCGGCTATAAACAAAAGCATTACTATACAGTCGTGTCCAACAGTGTTAAAAACAAGAAGAGGTAGAGCCCACGGACACCAATCAGATTCTAGATAACTTTTTCTTTAAGAAATTGTACAAAAAGAAACATATGATTGAGTAATAGATTATTTTCTGGCGTCAAGCAGCTGCATTGCTTACTTCAGAAACATGCCAGTTAAAGTAGTTTGCAATTTGCACAGCACTCCCCCATTCCCAATAATGGCCATACTTTGTGTGAGCGGAATTATGAATGTGAGTCAAAATGTACTACTACTACTATCAGAGGCGCACCTAGAAATTTTGCTTGGTCCCTGTGCGTACTGCTGCTGCTGCCCTCCAGTGCCCGGTAGATTTCCAGTCCCTCTCTGACCAACTGGGAGTCTTGACGCTGTCCAGCATAAGGACGTTGTGAGTGCAGAGCACACCATGTCATGGTACTGTTTGGTGTCGGGACCCAGTGTGGCAGCGCATACAGAAGAAAGGACCTCGCAGCTCTCTTCTGTGCCCAAAATATAAAAGAGTGGCCAAGGATCCAAACAACCAAACGCTTACCTGTAAATATATAATTAAACTGCTAACAAATCTGGTCTAATATAGAGTTTAAATCTGTTAGACTTCCACCTATCAATTCTTTTAATAATCCCTTAATCAATCCCTAACCGAGCAGCTTCCGTGGCTGCACCTATCCTAAAGGAATGGGAAGAGATTTTTAAGTGTTCAATCTTCAGGAACTTCAAACATTTCTTCAAAACAGAATTAAACTGAAATCTGGACAGCTGATCACCATTTTGACATTCGAAACTGGGCATAGGACGGAACCAAAAAACGGATTAATTCTAACCAAACAACCTTTTCCTAATTGATCTGTCTTCGATTTTTTTAGCAATAACAAAACATGGTCAACCTTGCAACGAACATCCTGAAATGAAAGGCCCGAGACTGAAACTTTACTCTCTGCTCGCTTATCCGTAAAGCTGCAAAAAACATTAAAGGGAATGTGTTACCAGAAAAACATGTTTTTTTTTAAAAAATTAAACATTTAGTGTGTGGGTGATTAAACATTGTTCAAATTTTTTTATTTTTTTTGGCACGAGCCAGGAAATATTATAAATTATTTCTAATTTATAATACTACCCATTTTTGGTCACTAGATGGGGCTGTTCCCAAAATTGCAGCATTGCAACATTGGGTTAAAAGCCCTCGCTCTAGTGAGCTCTCAGCATCCCCCCCTCCTTTATCCTGGCTAGTGCCGGGATAAACGAGGGGTTTGAAAGGTTTAACCTCCTACACTGTGTGTCGCCATTTTTTGAGGTAACCCACAGTGTAGTAGGTTTACATACAGTAGTAAACACACACAAACACTAACATACATTGAAATCTCTTACCTGCTCCTGCCGCCGCGGCTCCCTCCGGCCCGTCCGCTCCGTTTGCTGCCGCTGTGCCATGTGCACAAGTCCGGAAGCCGCGACCGGAAGTAGTAATATTACTGTCCGGCCGCGACTTCCGGTCCACAGGAAAATGGCGCCGGACGGCGCCAATTTCGAATAGGACTGTGTGGGAGCGGCGCATGCGCAGTTCCCACACAGACGCCGTACACGGCAGTCAATGGGACGGGAGCCGTTCGCAGTCCCCATGGGACTGTGGCTGCCGTATTCCATGTCTGTGTGTGTCGTTAATCGACACACACAGAAATGGAACAAAAAATGGCAGCCCCCATAGGGAAGAAAAAGTGTAAAAATAAGAAAAAGTAAAACACAAACACACAAATGAATAAAAACGTTTTTATTAAAGCACTAACATCTTTAACATATAAAAAAATTATTTGCGATGACACTGTTCCTTTAACACTAAATGCTGTTCTAAACAAACACACTTCAAACTTATTAAAACAAACTAAAGGTAACACATTATATAATTTTAACAACAATTCTAAAGAAATAGGCCTTCTTCTTTCCACAACCGGAGCTGACCTATGGTAACCTTTCAAAAGCTGCTTAACTGGGAAGAGCGAAGAAATAGCCGGACGACTGTTTAATTTAAGAAAGAACGAAATGCCTGCAAGATACTTAGAAATGGAGGCAAATGACAGCCTCCTACTAATCAGGCTACATACAAATTTCAAAACTAGACCTACCTAATTATGAAAGAAATTATAGTTCTCATTAACACAAAAAGTAACCCACTCCTTCCAAGCAGCTGAATAATCAGCCCATGTTCTCGGAGCCAAAGATCTCTGAATGTTAACATAGATTAATGTCCCAAATCAGATTCTATAAATGAGGAGGACACGGAATTCCACAAAGCTCCGCCTCTGGCGCCAGCGTTCTGAACCTCCGCCACTGACAACGAGATAATGAATCTGCTATATCATTCCTTTTGCCTTCTATATAGCTAGCTTTCAACCAGATATTCAACTTAACACCACAAAAGGTTAAATGTCTTAACTTAACTACCAAGTCACATTTAGAAGATAACGTGTTCATTGCAAAGACCACACCTTTGTTATCCGTAAACAATAAAATTCTCCTATCTTTAAAATAATGACCCCATATAACTATGGCTACCAAAACTGGAAATAATTCTAATAAGACAATGTTTGAAGTAACCTTGTTATCACACCAAGCACTGGGCCATGAATCAGCCAACCATTGACCATTAAAGAATGCCCCGTAGCCTATACTACCGGCTGCATCCGTAAATAAAGACAAAGAGTCAGAATCCTCAAAATTAAACTGCCAGCAACTGTGTCCATTAAATTTAGATAAAAATTCTAACCACACAGCTAAATCTTCTTTAAGCTGAACCGTTAACCTAATATGAGCCGTAGGAGATTTAAGACCCCTTGTTGAAAAATACAGTCGTTTAGAAAAAACTCTTCCCATAGGAATAACCCTAAAGGCAAAGTTTAACAGTGACTGCATATCACGTAATGAACATTTCTTCCTATCTAACATACTAACTAACGATTCCTTTAACTTTAACAATTTAACTTCAGGTAAACTAAATTCCATTCTTTCAGAATCTATTCTAATACCTAAAAATTCTAATGATCTACATGGAAAAACTGTCTTCTCTTCCGCTAATGGAACACCCAAAAATTTCATAAACTCAAAAAACTTTAACAATAAGGAATAACATAACTCAGAACTAGCATCACCTATAAACAAAAAGTCATCTACATAGTGCAGAACACCTCTGTCAGGAATTTGTTTCTGCACTACCCAATGTAAAAAAGATGAAAATGCTTCAAAATAAAAACAAGATAAGGAAAAACCCATTGGTAAACATTTGTCATAAAAATAATTACCTTGAAATTGAAAACCTAGAGAGTTGAAACCTGCAGGGTTAACGGGTCGTAAACGCTAAAAAAGCATTATGACCAAATCGTCTCAATAAAGAGACAGCCTGATCAAAAGACGCATAGTGTACCGTCGCTTTAGACTTATCAGCTTCATCATTTAATGAAGCTTTAAACGGGTAAGCAGTTTCAAGCTCTTTTAAAAAATTTTGATGAACAATATCCTTATGCTGCTGGATGGATTTCAAATTATCCACCCAGCAACAACCAGATCCTTTGAAAGCAGGAATATCAAAACCAAACCTAAAACCATTAACAATTAAATTAGCTTTCTCCCTGCCTGGGAATATTTCTAGCCATGGCGCCATTCTTATTAATTTCACTGGCGTCCATACTTTTTGACAACTGTTCTTTGGTGTTAGGGGTTTGAGACTGGTTTGCTCTTTTGAAACAACGACACATTGGGTGTGAACCCCCACAAAAGGAACATTCGTGTTTATACCGACAATTGTTTAACCATTTACACTGAGCTTCATTATAAGCGGAGCAAACTCCTTTCCTCAACGTCTGCTGTGAACTAGGCTGCTGCTTGGGCACTAACCTTTGTGGAAGCATTAAACTAAGCCACAAACCAACATCCTTAGTGCCCCATTTCAACGAAGGGTAAAACTGCCAACTTCTGACGAAATATTTCATCATAATTGTACCATGCTAAACCACCAAATTGGCGGTAAGCCTCCAGAATGATGTCTACATGGTGGAATAAATTACTACAATTAATTGAAGACTTTTCCCCTAAAACAGAAGCATAGATGCAGAAAGCCTGTAGCCAGTTAAAGAAAGACTTAGGTGGAGAACGTTTTTTATCATCATCCTTGTCAGATTTACCATCCAGCTTGACAAGAGTCTCTTTCGCAGACGGTAGTAAGGAAAATAAATCAATAAACTCATTTCTCCAAATACGCTCCTTAATTGCTGGCTGTAAAAGAAAACCCAATGGCGAAATATCGCAAGACATAAGTTCCTTACAACACGTCTGAGAAACACCAACTCCTTTCTCTAAAACAGGAATATTACTAACAACATCCGTCATAAAACTAGTATTCTGTAACTGCTGACTACTATGCTTCCATACATCAGCTGGGGAAATAGAAGGAACAGCTGACTTACTAACCAAATCAGTCAATAACTTTAAATAAATCAAACATTACATTATTATTAAGAGGAGGGGGGAGGGGTGGGACAGATAAGGGGTAGCTGGCCTCTCACCACTCTGTTCCACCTCTCCTGGGTCGGGCACCGCTCCTGCTACAGCCTGCTGCTTGCTTGTAAATCCGGGGGAAACTAGCTGACTGGAAAGTTGACTCCTGGAACCTCTTCTTCTTGATACTTGCGGTGGTGGAGAATAAGCTACCCTAGTCTTTCGGCTCCTCTTCCTCGGTTGCAGCTCCGAAGTAAAGTCCTGCTCCGCCTCTAAATCCAGTGAGGCCGGCGCTTCAGCTGTGTCCTCTATAAAATCCTTAGAGCAGGAGGGGATAGCCGACCAAAAAGCTGTCTCCCGCTCACTACTGACCATCCTTCTAGCCGCCGGCAGATTAATCAATGGAGCCGGCACTTGCAGTGCACTTCCGGTACTGTGCGCCGCCCTCCTTGATGATGCAATCGGCTGTACTATCTCCGGCGCTTGGTGCGCACATCCCAAACTGCGCCGCCCTCATCGATGACACTGCTGCTGACTTCCTCCTCTTGGCTGCAGCTGATGACGGAACCTCAAGCAACGACCCGCCATGAAATACCGCCTCCTCTATGATATCTTCCGGCGCATTAAGTTCCCTTCTTCCCGCGTCCTCTCTCTCCAGCACCGCTGCTAGACATTGCATTAGCCCGTCTTCTCCTCCTTCCGACTCCGCTCTTCTCATCAGCTCCATCAGCATGACATCCATGACAATCGTCCAAATGTTCAAAACTGGCTGCTTGACCACGACGAACTGCTTCTTTTATATCCAATTTTACCGCCTTTGGAATTTTGAATGTCCAATCAGCAGACCTTGTCCAGAAATCTTCCTGGAGGTAGAAACTACCAGAACCTGCTCATGCACTGCATAGCTGACCTGGGTCCAATCAGCTGGGACCAACATAAAAACTGCCCGGAGACAGAAACATCTGGAACCGGCTTGTGCCACCAACACAGCTTACCCGGGGGACACCAAGATGGGAAGTACCATTCTAATGTAAAAATAATAATGGAGAAAAGAGGGAATGGGGGGAAAGAAAAACATGCCAAACCAACATACAATATTATTAAAACCTTATGGGGGCCGTGCGACCATGTGTCTCCCCGGCCCCCGGGGTACATGCCCCATCAGTGTGCCGGCCCATCCTAGCTGTATCAGTAAATGCTGTGATATCTATCATTTTCTGATTATTGTGTGTGAACAGCTAGAGCTGAAAGCAATATGTAGCAAAAAACAACTATAGAGTGGTTCATCCATGCTACGACCTCTAATAGATACTGCAGATAAGGATTCAGGGGTCAACTGTTTATTGCAAGTTGGTTTCATATTTATTGCCTTGTTTATGATGTTCTTCCAGTTAACTGTTGTTGAAATAGCTGGGAAAAGGCTTTGAAATTGCAAAGCCCCTGACTCCTAAAGAGTCGTCCTTTGGCACGCAGGAAAGATTAAAAAAAACCCAGTGGTGGAAACATCTACGAAACCATGGCCTCCGGACTGCCCTTCTCCTGGGCTTAGGGGGTCAATACCAACAGATGTAGTTCTATGAGGATAGACATCACTTCTGCGTTTTTGCCTGATGAACTCTTGCCACCTAAATCTTCCTCAGCAACTGTTACCAATAGTTCTTCACAACTAGGAACGCCACCGTAATGCGACAGATCCCTCAGAGCCGCATAGTGACCTGCGGCTATAAATAAAAGCATTACTATACAGTCGTGTCCAACAGTGTTAAAAACAAGAAGAGGTAGAGCCCACGGACACCAATCAGATTCTAGATAACTTTTTCTTTAAGAAATTGTACAAAAAGAAACATATGATTGAGTAATAGATTATTTTCTGGCGTCAAGCAGCTGCATTGACTTACTTCAGAAACATGCCAGTTAAAGTAGTTTGCAATTTGCACAGCACTCCCCCATTCCCAATAATGGCCATACTTTGTGTGAGCGGAATTATGAATGTGAGTCAAAATGTACTACTACTATCAGAGGCGCACCTAGAAATTTTGCTTGGTCCCTGTGCGTACTGCTGCTGCCGCCCTCCAGTGCCCGGTAGATTTCCAGTCCCTCTCTGACCAACTGGGAGTCCTGACACTGGCCAGCATAAGGACGTTGTGAGCGCAGAGCACACCATGTCATGGTACGGTTTTTGTCTGGACCCAGTGCGGCAGCGCATACAGAAGAAAGGACCTGGAACCGGGAGGGTTGAGGATGCTGGCGACAGCATTTATATATGTTTAGATTTGCATGACACAAATAGGCATTTGGGGCAGACCCAACGGACATCTCCTCTAACCGTGTGTGCGCCACTCACTACTTTCACTGTCCAAATAATAGTAGTAGTACAACAGTATTATTAAAGAGGACCTGCTACGCCCTCTGACGTCTTGAAAGAAAAGAAAACCAGCGCTTCTCAGTGCTGCAGCAGCTGAAAAGTTATCTCGGTTGGTTTTAGATGTTAGAGGACTTGACCGGTCCTCTTTAACTAGTACTGTAAGGCCTCCAATATATAGCAGAGCCGTGTGCAAGAGGCTATACGAGTACAAGTAATGGCCTGTCCTAGTCAACAGTAAGAACTGTTTCTGGGAAAACTGAGTGACAACCAATTTGCACCCCCCCCCCCCCCTTTCCTCCATACGCCAATATAACTAAGAAACAGTTGAATTAAATTTTTAACAACTTGACAGAATTTCTTATCTAAAATGTTGTTCTATTTACCTGCCCAGTTACTTGTGATCTAGAGATGACAACATGCAGCGGATGACCGTATATTTCAAGCCATGATATCTGGTAATCTGGGATGATGGTAAAGTTAGTCTGGAGGATGGAAGAACACCAAGGAACAGCATGAGTGGAAAGAGGTGAATTGTCATCAGTAGACAGTGTGCGGCTCACAGCAGGAGATGGCAGAGCAGAACACAATGTCATATACAATGATTATACAGTCAGTTATTGTGTTAGAACACAAATTCTATTCTTTCATCAAATAATATAGAAAAAAGTTCTATAAAAAATGGCTAGCAGCATTTTCTTAGGATACTATAATGAAAAATGTGTTGTATATCGTCATTACATTTTCAGTTGTTTTAGGGCCTGTTCACATCAGCGTTGAGCTTCCGTTCAGTGGTTCCGTTAGACCTTTCCGTCAGAGGAACCCATAAACGGAAAGCCAAAGGGAAACCATAAGTTCTATTTGCATTACCATTGATTTCAATGGTAATGCTTCAGTTGCAAATGGTTGCCATTTGTTTCCGTTACGTAGTTTTTCATTCGTTTTTACTCTGTGCAGTATATAAAAATATTGTTGGTTCATAGAAACTTTCAATAAGCTGCTGTCGACAAATCTATTTTGTGTGCGTCTCTGTTAGCGCCTGTTAACATCTGCGTTGGAGGCTACGTTAGGGGCCCTAGTCGCAGATCCGGCAGAGATTACTGGAAACAATTTTGTTTTTGGGATAAAACTCGGGCACCCCGACGGAAAGCCGACTGAACCCATTGTCCGTGGTGCAATGGAACCATAGCTTCTGGTATTCCCTCTGACTGAGCAGGTCAACAGAATGGTCCGATGCAGATGTGAACAGGGCCTTAAGAACTTTGAACTATAATGATGTTCTCCTGTGATTGGGATGTGGGTCTTACTAGCTAAATAACATCTTAATGGTGCTTTCACACAGGCGTTTAACACGGTACTGTGTGGTAAACAAAACCACACCGCAATGCTGCATGCGCATGTCACGGTTTTTAGATACAGTAATTGGCTGCAGTAATTGAGGCCTTATTTTATGCAGGAGGCTTCTCTAAGTACAGGAGCTGTTAGTAACAGCTCCTGCTGACAAAATGAGTGCGCACCACCTACCGTCAACAGACAGTGGGCGGCCGTTAATGGGTAAGCATATAAAATCGTGTGGCCAATAACCACCTCTAGAAACAGCAATATTTTCTAGGTGTTTATGTAGACCATAGTTAGAACAAAAAGACAGTCATGAGATCCGACAGCAGCAGATAGCTAGCTTTCGACAGATTGTGAAAGTGGCACAAAGATTTGAAGGGGTTGTCTAGCTTGGAAAATTCCTTTTATAATACCCTATTAGGAAACACTTAATTAATAGTGGGAGGTTTATCGTTTCGTCCCCTCATCTATTAGCCAGAGTGGAGAGCTCGGGAGAAGTCAACATGTCCATGTATTATACGGACAGACCATTGATTTCATTAGGAACTGTATCTTGTTTCTTTTTCCATGCAGTGCGCTACAGGGAATATGAACACTGTCTGTAGGGTTTCCTCACAGATTACAGATGATTGCTGAGGGTCTCAACAGCGAAAACCCTTCTAACAAAAAGGGATTTCCAAAGCGGACAGCCCTTTTGATGTTAATCCATGGTGAAGCTTTCATTTAATTCCATAGAAGACATGAAAATACTATCTATCTATCTATCTATCTATCTATCTATCTATCTATCTATCTATCTATCTATCTATCTATCTATCTATCTATCTATCTATCTATCTATCCATCCATCCATCCACACACAATATATACACACAAGGCACCTTCTGGTACTTTTTCCTTCCTCTGACGATCTTTCTCAAAAACGATGGCAGTTAACAAAAAGAAAGCTCCTCCAATAACGGCCACAAATGTGCAGACCATGAGGGAATATTGTAGGCTTAGGAACATCCAAAGTGTGGATTCCGGATTCCCTCTACGGATGTAGTCAGACAGCTGAGGAAAAAAGGATGTATTTATACAACCTGAATTATGTGGATTAGGACAATAAGCATATTTTTCTGTACTGGACGCTTGTCAGGCAATCCTATGACAGCATGGAGTAGGTGATGGCATCACAAAGCTCCTCACCATATTGCAGCATTGGTTTTACCTGCCTGAGTAGTGAACCTGGAGACATGGTTTGTTTGGCCTCTACCTTTAACAGATAATCTACGACATAGTGTCAGGTCATATTGTATTTAGAGTCCCCCTGCATACAGGTAAGAACACTTTGCTTGTATGCACTGTATGGGGGTCATATGGATATTGCTTGTATGCTGAGTAGGTACTCTATGGGTGCTGTATGAGTTCTATAAGCATATTAACTGTTTGATGTATGTATACTGCGTGGGTGCTGTCTACTTGTGGGCGCTGTTCACTCAGGGGGCAAGCCTAATGCCTTCCAACATACATACCATTAAGGAACCAATGTGTGGCTACTACTTACCACCCCGATAACATAGGGGCTGCCGGCATCACCTATCAGATGTGACACCATTATCTGCAGGGCCTCTGCTGTGGATCGTCTTGTTGGAGTTACCACGCTCTGAAATAAGAAGAAATACTGAGTAGGCAAAAGGAAGTCACTGAACCCAATAAAATACCGGCATCCAGGCCAAACATCCAAGTGGCCATATATCCATATTGCAAAATTAGTAAATAACAGAGTCTGCGCATATAGTGCGCCCAGTTTCCATATCTGACAGCTGCTGTAACGCCAGGATCAGTGACATTGCATGGGTTAAGTAAGACAAGAAGATAACAATAAATAGCTATGACAGACAAACCCTTCATGGCTCCTGATCACTCACCAGTAGGATGTCATCCACAATGGCTGCGTTCATTGACAGTAGGGTATCCCCGATGAAGATGAAAACCTGCAATAAAAGCAAAACACTCAGGAAAGACTAAACTGGCAATATAAGAAAAGTACAGGTGCAGGGCCCTAAGGTGAGTTACAGTGGCCCCTGTCTATACCACCCTACTAGACAAGTGTAGAGCACAGATATACGTAGATGGTCATTGGCCTCTTAAGCCTAGTGGGCCCTGGCATCTACCAAGGTTTATCTAGTTTTAACACCGGTGTGTGAACATACCCTAACACACATTCCATTTTCCATGATTTATTTGCCTACATGGGTGCAAGGTTAATCTAGTCATCCAAATTTTCCATATGAACAGTTACAGGGTCCCGACCGTCGTTCTATAACTATGATCAGGAAGTTTTTATCCCAATGAGTCAATAACAACAAATTGTTTTATCATCTACTTACATAGGAGGATACAAGACTGTATTTTGCGGAGACTAGAGCCAAAAACAGGAAGGGGGCTGAGCCCAGCATTCCAAACCCACAAACTAATGGGTCTGCAAAGGGGTTGATTTTCTTGTATCTTCTACTTATTTGCACCCCGGCTGCAACTCCCAAGATGCCTGTGATGACTGTTATCACGCCAAAAATGACACTGCAAAAGAATGTGTAGTTAAAGTTATTAAAGGGGTTCTCCAAATATATATATAAGTAGTGGCACAAATAGTTGATTATGACTAATGTTCCAGCTAACAGATGTATTAACATTTGGCCTCATTATACTATTCTCTGAAACCATAGCTGGACAGAAGGGGATATAGTTTACCTGTGCTGCCTGCAAGTTTGATTGCTCGTTTCTTACCTGTACAAATGGTATATACACAGTCACATTATTATGACCACCTCCTACTTTCGACGTCAGCAGTGCTTAGCCCATGTAGGAAGTGATGTGTCGTGGGCTGGCTTGGTGGGTATATAAGGTGTGCGATAGGCTGTCTGAACACATATCACTCGTTGATGCCATGGGTAAAAGGGGCGATTTAACAGACTCGCAAAAAGGGATGATAATTGGATTTCAGGCCAAGGATGTCGGTATTTCTAAAACAGCGCAGTTTGTGAACTGTTCACGTGATGCTGTGGTGAAAGTGTATCATGAGTGGACAAATAGCACAATTGGGAATAACCAACGTGGAAACTGCGGAGCACCTACGTGCCATTGATGTGGGAGGTGAACATCGGCTACGAAGGTAGAACAGAAGCTGGTGGCGGCAGCGTTATGGTCTGAGGAATTTTTTCATGGCATTCTCTGGGCCCACTCATCCATGTGGAAGGTTCTGAACCGATTTGGGTATGAATCCATCGTTGCAGATTACGTCCACCCGTACATGCTGTTTGTCTTTCCTGGGGCAAATGGAATCTTTCAGCAAGACAATGCGACATGTCACGCAGCTAGAAATGTCCAACAGTGGTTGGAAGAGCACGACCAAGACTTCCAAGTACTTACCTGGCACCCTAATTTGCCAGACTTGAGCCCAATTGAGCATCTGTGGGACCACCTCGATCGTCTTGTTTGGGCAGCATGGTGGCTCAGTGGTTAGCACTATTGCCAAGGACAACATCTGAATGGAGTTTGTATGGGTTTCCTCCCATACCCCAAAAACATACAAATAGGGAATTTACATTGTGAGCCCCAATGGGGACAGTTATTACCTCTGTGAAGTGCTGTGAAATATGTTGGCACTACATAAGTAACAGAAATAAATCCTCCCCAGCAAATGTGGGATGCACTGCAGTCAGCATGGCTCCAGATACCTGAGACAACTGACCAGCGCCTTATAGAGTCACTCCCAGCCCAGCTGCTGTCCGTGCTGCAGTATTAGCTCTGAATATTAGCTGGTACTGCTAATTCTGTACAGGGGCCAAAATTTAGCAAAGGTAATTATGGGACCTGGAGCGCACACAGATAATAAGCAATTACCTGTCATCATAGTTGCATATTGCAGTCTGACATGGCTCCGTCTTGTATTGGACGATCCTGGCACGCTTCAGGTAGGTTGATGCCCAGAGATCAAGGGCACCAGATGCAAATTTTCCAGCAGTGTATCCAAATGTAGGAAGCATAAAGCTGGCACTATGGAGAGAAAGACATGTAAGTGAAACAAAAGTCGAAGGATTGACAGTTCTATATACACAGAAGCCACTCACCTTTTTAGTAGGGCTTTCATATCCAAAGCCCAGGATTTGGAGGTCAGGTTTTCCTGAGATTCTCTCTCTGCAGCTCCTCTACGAGGTTCCTTCATAAAGAAGACAATTAGCAAGACCATCAAAAGGCCAAAACCTGGGGTGACCTGTTTGGAAGAAGAAGGAGACATTGTATATTACTGTATACATATACTGAGATCATCACAAACAGGACCAAATTTAAAGGGCCAATAAACCGAGAAATTAATAAGGGAAAAAAAATTACTGTCAGTGTGAAAGTGCAGGCCGCCTACCCTAAACATCCATTTTATTCAGGGCAACTGTAGAGATTTATACTTACCCCAGCAGCAGTGCTTAAAAGGTAACTAAACTTTCAAAAAACTTTTGACATGTGATAGTGACATGTCAGATGTTTTGATCGGTGGGGGCCTGAGCACTGAGATCCCCACCAATCGCTAGACCGATGGGGCAGAGACACTTGGGTGAGCGAAGTGCCGCATCGTTTCTGATCGGCTTTTCTCGGAAAGCTGAGCGAGCATTGTACGGACTCAATAGAAAGTCTATTTTAACCTTCACATTGCTCTTGGAAATATAATAAATACCTCTATCTATGAATTGTGTAATTTAGAGGTCATTTACTGGAATCCTGCAGGCTTTTTACTTACCCGGAATGCCCAGTGCCAGTCACCACCTGCAGCACTTGTAACTTTGGACCCCACAATGTATCCGAGGCCGCTGTAATAGGCAGAAATTAAGTGGTTTTATAATTGAGAAGGGATCAGTACAAATATCATAAATGTACACTACAATTTACAAGCCCAGGACCTCTTGTCATAAGTTCTGGACACTCTAAACTCACCAGCCTGCTGGAACTGCCATGTGAAAGATGGCTAACATATTGCTGCGCTGGTCTTCCACAAAGAGGTCGGCAATGATGGTGGGAGCAATGGTGGAATAACTCGCCTCTCCGACACCAACCAGACCGCGCATGAGCAGGAACAGAAGGAAATACTGAGGAAAAGAAAAAAAAAAAGTCATTCAGAAAATCGTCTTTAAAGCTCTCCCTGAGCAGCAAGTCTGCCTAGTTATACCACGATACAGGAGCAGGGGTTGTGTCACTGAAGAACTAGGCAGATTTACTATGCAGTAGTCTGGGGACCATATTTGTTGTCACCTAGTTTTCTTATAGTTCTATATATTACTAACAAATGGTTGCATAGAGTGTTGATAAAAGAGGACACCAAGGATTTAGAGGGTTCGTCCCATTAGGGAAACCCCTGCCCATATTCCATATTAGGGCATATGGACAACATAGAGGAGGGTCCCCCTCTTGGCATCCCCCTCTATTAGCCGGTGTGAAGAGCCATGGTAAACAGTGGCTTCAGCTCCAGAGGACTCAGTGCCACTGTCTTATATGGTTGCCCATTCTTAAATAGGCAACCATGTAATGCCACATTTCTCCTGCCAGCGACTGCAGCAAGAGAAATGTGCAGCCATGCGCAGCTTCTCCCGGCCATAACAGCTCGACCACCGAGGGTTTTATCTGCCGTACTTGTTGACTACGTGATCACCAGCAAGGCTATCAATTAGTCATATGGTTTACGAGGGATTTTTCTATCTTAGTGGGAGATGTGATGAATTGAGGTTGTTACCTGGTTGGGAATGAATGAGCTGCACAAGGTGATGATCGACCACAATGAGATTCCTGCACACAAGATGTATTTTCTGTTCCATCGGTCGCCTAAGTATCCAAAGACTGGTGCCAGCACCATGTAGCTGCAGATGAACACTGTGAGGTAAGAGGTGACGAGAGATGGGCAGAATTTGGGTAAGTTCACACGCAAAAAACTCTGCAGCAAATCTTTTACCTGGATTTTCTGCTGTGGACAACAGAAGAGGGAAAAAACAAATACCTCCCCTGGCACTCCTGTAGTAATGCGTCCCTGTTCCCCCAGCTGCTCTTGGTGCAGCCGGCCTTCCTGGATGACGATTCGTCCCATGTGACGCTGCAGCCCGGGAGCGCCAGGGGAGGGGAGTATGGTATTTTCTTTTATTTTAAAGTGGAAATAGGTCTTTTTTTTTTCTAGTTGTAATTTTTATTGTGGAAATGCAGCTATTCTGCAGCAAAATGTTTGTCATTTGTTGCAGATTTTCACTTCCCTATTGTACTCAATGGGGAAAATCTGCAACAAATGTACTACCATTCCGCAGCATAAATGGACAAGATGCAATTCTGCTATGTGTGAATGTAGCCTTACAGATACAAATCCCAGCCTGACTGCAAGTTGCACATCATGTGATCCTGTTAATTTGGGTCATAGAAATCTCTGTTATGGTGGCATGGCGGCTGTAATACGGCGCAAGAAGTAATATAATAAATATGTTTTATTTGATGAAACTGTAATATCCCTTTAAATATGCACCTTCAGTAAAACAATACTCCCACAGGTGGCTATTTTTATAGATTGTACCAATATAGATGCTATCTCATTACTTATTGAGGATATGGGGTTCCTTCCAGTGAATAGACTGCACAAGACCGTCTCTGAAATATTGACTTAGCCTTTTATGTTTAAATGTACCTGTTTGCACCAGGCCGGATTCACTGTCCTCGATGTTAAAAGCGCTTTTTAAGTCTGGTAGCACACCTATCAGAATGAAAACGAGTAAAAAAGAATCAGAGAACTGCGATAACAGACACACACAGACCCAAACATCCACTCAGCAGAGTACAAAGCCACATAAAATTTTGAGGAACTTTGTAAATAGTTTTCTCCACTTTTTTTAACCTATTTTGAGCTATTTCATGTATTATACTCCAGTCACAACCAGAGCTGCATTTAAAATTCTGTTGGTTGACCTTGGATACAAACAATAATGGTACCTTCACATCTGATAAACCTCACCACTAGAAATAAGTTCAGCCCTCCATCACCTACCAGCGACAGTAAAGCGATCCATATAGTTGAGAAGATTTATGGAGAACAGGATCCCTACAGTAACAACAGAACGGATGTAGGAGTTCCCTGTCAGATCGTGTTCATCCTGTCTCCTTTCACTATCTTCTTCATCCACGGGTGGAGAAGCTCCAATGGCTTTCTCCTCATCCACATTTTCCGCAAGAAATGGGGTCATTTCATCGTGATCACGGCAAGACGCCATGATCACAGACCCCGAGACTGTAAACACTGGAAATAGACGGATATAACATTTTATTATAGTACTAAACTAATATTCCTATTGCCTAGAAATTTAACATGAAATATAAAATCATTTTCAAAAACTGGAAGATTAATATATGTGCCCCCCTCAGGTGTTGCAGGGTATAGGTGACTGCGTACCGGTGTTCTGCAATCTGTGATCTCTAAATATACAAGTCCCAGCATCATCACGCCAGTCAGACATGCTGAAATTTGTAGTTCCACAAGAGCTCCGCCAGCTAATAATAATAATAATCTGCAGGTAAAATCAAATGCCTTATTTTATGGAATCAATAGAATAACCATGGTACTTACCAGCTCCTTTTCTCTGCACCAAAAGTCGCTCACAATTTCTTTCTATCTATATCTATTACTCTCTCGATAGAAAATCTTATGACACACAAGCCATATGACTGCAAAACTGATGTGGAACTCTCCCTAACCTGTTCTATACTTGTGACATCATCGCACTGTCAAAGTCATTGTGATGTAGGCTGCTACAGTATATGACTACTATACAGAAGCTTTATATAGCCACATGCACAGTGAGCTCCCTCTAGTGGCAGTTGTAAGCAGCCACACTTTTATTATTTACTAGACACCAGCGGGTACTGCACTTATATTGCCACATACCCTGAAAAACTTCAGTAGTACAAAACAAAACACAAATGGGTATGTATAAGGCAAGAAATAGTCTCATTGTATACCACAAAAAATATATTTATTAAAGCCAAATACAACACATAAAATAATTAAAAATAGCAATTCCTTGCTAAACCTGATCTCTTGGGGAATGCCACCCTGAAAAGTGACTAGACAAAAAAGCCCCAACCAGACCACCCAAAGAACCCTTGAGGTAACAATGTAGTTACATGTAAATGAATAAAAAGAATATTGCATCAAACCGTTTTGCAAGTGTGCAGCATGGTAACGGGGTGACCAAAGAAGGGTGAGAAGGGTCTGAATGGGCATCTGACCATCCTGCAGATATATAAAGAGATTAATTAGCAAGTCATTTTGGATATATTTAAATAATATTAAACAAGTCACTGCATGGACAGATTCATTTCTTTAAGATGATATACTTGCCTAAATTTTTGTATCTATTTCGTACCTGTCCTGTTGTGTTGAAGAAGAAATTCTTTCAACAGCCTGATCGTATACTGCGAGTTTTATTGGCAGGGTGGTGCTCCTCGGTTCAGCCTTAGTCTATTGCAGGCCCCTAAACAATGGGGATGAATGGCGGCACCAAATCTTAAATTCTACTATTTAGCTTCTCAACTGGTGATTGCACGTTGGTGGATAGATATAGATCTGAGTAATGCAGCCACTGCACTGGCAGGTGCACTTATGACTCCTTATGAAAGTCTGACTAACTTGCTATATAGATTTAAATCTCCGGGTTGCGTACCTCTGCCGCTTCGGACGGTGGCTGTGGCTTGGAGGACTGCACACGCACTGTTGTAGGTTAATACGGTCCCCTCATACTCACCTCGGACTCCACTATGGAATAATCCTTGGTTGCCTCATCTTGAATCGCTGCCGGGAGCGGGGATGTGGTCGGGGGCAGTGGTCAAATTCCTGGGTCAGGTACTGTAGAGTCTGGCTTTGTATCCTTTTCCGAACTTAAGGATAGATTTAATATCTCAGAGAAAGTTTTTTTTCACTACCTGCAGATACGACATGCCTGGTGTGCCCAATTTGGCTCTATGTCACCTCAGGTGGATTTCGCTAGGCAAGAGGACCTTCTTGGGGCTCCAGATCTCTCAAAGGTCCTCACACAATTATACATCTTCATGACAACCCTGGGTGCTAGACCCTTTGATAAGGCATTTCTGCAGTAGAGGGGTGATGTTCCCAACTTGACAGAGGAGGACTGGCGGGATGTGGAATCCTCGTTTTTTGATTCGTGGTCAGTGCACGGGACTTTCTCGTACAATCTCGGTTTTTGCATAGGATTTATTACACGCCAGTTAGGCTTAAGAGGATGGGAGCATTGGCTTCGGATAGTTGTTTTCGATGCCAATCGGAGGTCGGTACCTTTCTACATTGTGTGTGGATGTGTCCCAGAGTTGCCCCCTTTTGGTCGGAGATGGTGGAATTTCTGCATACCCATTATGAGTTGCCGTGGCTTCTTACCCCTCAGATGTGCCTCTTGGGCATTATGGATGAAGTTATTCATAACCACTATGATAAGATATTCTTTCGCTTTGTTGTTTTTTGTTGCCGGAAGATTATAATTATGGCTTGGAAGAATACAGACAGTCCGAGTATACTGCACTGGCAGCAACTGGTGAATAAATATATACCTATGTATAAAAAGTTGTACATTAGCAGAAAATGTCCAGATAAACTCGGGAAAATTTGGTCCAGGTGGTTAGAGACTCTTGACACTGCGGTTTAATGGTCACTTGAGAGTGACGGAGATGTGTGGGTGTGGGGGGGGGGTTCGGAGCACAAGGATGGCTGTGAGTGAATGTTAGTTTTGATTCAGTCAGGCTTTCGGAGATAGTAAACCTGTACATTTTGTTACTGTCATAAAATGCATATGCTCCGAGTTGACATTTCTATATGGTGCTAATGCCTTTCTGAATGTCTTTCATTTTGTATGGTTTGTATATTGGTACGTGTTTTGTACAACAAAAGTTTTGAAAATAAAGCCTTTAAAAAAAAAAAAATATAGAAATGACAATTCATTGTCCTAGACCACCACACCAGGGACCACCATGGATGTACCCTGTACAAATGCATATAAAAGCAGCTATCAGTCACTTTATGTGGGGGCTGGAAACAGGACTAACAGGCTAAAGGCCCTTTTAAGGCCCATTTACAAGTCCCAATCATCGGCCGAATGAGTGTTCTTACGAACGTTCGTTCCTGATTATTGCCCCATGTAAAAAGTTCAGATGGTCGCATTGTTTATACAGCCTATAAAATCATTGTTGTCAGCAGCACATCTCACCGTGTAAACAGGGGATGTGCTGCCAACAACTATGTAAACTCATAGAAATCGAACGATCGTATTAACGATTGTTCGTCCCTATGTGGTGAAGCATCGGCCCGTGTAAAAGGGCCTGTTAACAAGAGCCAATTCACTTGTTATATCGCTCTGTCCGTGTATTCCATCCTTTACATGATCGGACGAACGAGCGTTCATATGAATGGTCATTCCCGATCATTAGCCTGTGTAGACAGTGCAGCGCTCAGCCAACGAACAAGCAAACGCTCGCTCAGCTGATCACATCTTTTATGTGGCCAAAAAAAAATGGTCGCTAGTCAGCAGCGCTTCTCCCCGTGTAAACAGGGAGAAGCGCTGCCGACAAGATGCAGATGTATGGGGACGAACAATGGTATTAACAATCGCTCATCCCCATACATTCCTATCATTACCTCATGTAAATGGATATAAACAAGCGCAGATCTACAATCATAATCGTTGAGCGCCCGCGTGTTACCAGCCGGGAAATCTGCCCGTCTAAAATATCAGTACTGGCCGTGCTTAAACAGCTATTTACATGTTAACGCTAAATCAAATCATAGAAAATATTTAAAGTTTACTGTTACACCAATTATAAGAAGGATTTCACCACACTACAGTTACACATTGCAGTTCCCAGCATGTTGTATTTTAGGGATTTTCCTTCATGGGAAGAAGTAAATGTAAATCCTGGTAATACTGAGTCACCCGCCATATGTTTTGACCTGTTTGCAGTCAAAAAATAATTTCAATAATTTAGTTTATACAAGCAAAAGTTTCTCCAATGTATTGTGTTAAAATCCTGACGTCTCTAACTTTTTGTTATCATATTGCTTAAGAAATGCCTCTAGTGGCGGAAACGTTGCCCTATTATGTATTCATGCCAGGATTAATGGATTCAAGTCTTTGTTTATCGCATAAAGCTGGAGTCGGTGCCTTGGTTATCTAATATTGCTCTGAGGGAGATCCAATTAAAACTGAACCTTTGTGATTGGGAAATACCAGATGTTAGATAAAGCACACATATTTGGCAACGCTATACACAAATGGCACAAATTTTATTTGTTAAACCAAATATATTAGATAACAAAATGGAAACAGCAAAGAAAAATATATTATATTCTTATTCCTGCCTTTACTGGCTCCAACCTGGTACAATAAGAACCCCAAAAAAATATTTTCTTCTAGAATGCAACATTTATTTAGGTCAAATTTATTTTTGATCCAGGATGAAGCGACCCTCCGATCATGAAGGTTGTCTTATTGACAATGCCTTTTTTAAAGGAGCCATTGTGAGGATCAGTTGATCGCCTCAGGTATGGCTCCTGGAACACCCCGACAAACAGTTGACTTTGAAGGTTAGTCTCGGCCAGTTGAACATTTCCCCCCCAGCTGTGACTGCTGCAGGCAAAATGTAGTATGACTTGGTGGCTATTCAAATGAATTGTTATCCATCTACATGGATGACTTAAGTCCTCCATAATGGGAGTCGCTCTTACAGATTCCCCACTACGACGTCTATATGCCCTAATAGGCAGAGAAGAAGGGGAGGAGAACTGTTGTAGGGCTGCAATGACCTTCATTTATATGTATAATGTAATTCTTAAATAAATTCACCAATCTGAAGGTTCATATAAAACAATATTATGACTCTCCTCTTTATCTTTCCTTTAAAGAGAAAACTGTCAGGGATTATGGTATTTGGGGGTGCTGCATGCAGCGTTGGACTGGGGTTCCTTGGGCCCACCAGAGGAGATGATTCTTAGGGCCCTCCATCTATAAAGAACATGTACATGTCCACTTCATTTCATCATAGTCCTTGTTGTTATCATTGTACACACAGGACATATCATCAATCAAGTATAATAGGTAATTTGTGAATCATCCCATAAGAAATAGACCCCAGTGGCAAGTTATTTCTCCAAATGGGGTTATCTTCTGCTGGACCTTTAAGGCCCATTATTCTATTAGTGCCTGGGCCCACCGGAGGATCCTCTGGTTCCCTGTTGGGCCAGTCCAACCCTGGCTGCATGGTTCTGCTTTTTGAGCACTGCTTGGCGATTTTATTTCGTACTATATAGTAATATTATTGGGGCAGTGCAGTTTTATGTAAGCCCTATCTAGCACTATCATTTGAGCATTGTATTGCAGTATTATTTGGTCACCATATGGCAGCATAATTTGGGCATTGTATTGTATTTCTACACCGTGTTCCAAATTATTATGCACATTGGATTTAAGTGTCATAAACATTTAATTATTAGTTTTTCAATTAAACTCATGGATGGTATTGCGTCTTAGGGCTCTTTGGATCATTGTAATCAATCTCAGACACCTGTGATAATTAGTTTGCCAGGTGTGCCCAATCAAAGGAAAACTACTTAAGAAGGACGTTCCACATTATTAAGCAGGCCACAGGTTTCAAGCAATATGGGAAAGAAAAAGGATCTCTCTGCTGCCAAAAAGCGTGAAATAGTGCAATACCTTGGACAAGGTACGAAAACATTGGATATTTCAAGAAAACTTAAGCGTGATCATCGTACTGTGAAAAGATTTGTGGCTGATTCAGAGCAGAGACGGGTCCGTTCAGATAAAGGCATAATGAGGAAGGTTTCTGCCAGACAAATTAATAGGATTAGGAGAGCAGCTGCTAAAATGCCATTGCAAAGCAGCAAACAGGTATTTGAAGCCGCTGGTGCATAAAGCTATTATTCGGCCACCCCTAAACAATGCTCACAAGCAGAAACGGTTGCAGTGGGCTCAGAAATACATGAAGACTAATTTTCAAACCGTGTTGTTTACTGATGAGTGCTGCGCAACACTGGATGGTCCAGATGGATGGAGTAGTGGATGGTTGGTGAATGGCCACCATGTCCCAACAAGGCTGCAATGTCAGCAAGGAGGTGGTGGAGTCATGTTTTGGGCTGGAATCATGGGGAGAGAGCTGGTTGGCCCCTTTAGGGTCCCTGACGGTGTGAAAATGACCTCTGCAAAGTATGTAGAGTTTATGACTGACCACTTTCTTCCGTGGTACAAAAAGAAGAACCATGCCTTCCGTAGCAAAATTATCTTCATGCATGACCATCTCATGCTGCAAAGAATACCTCTGTGTCATTGGCTGCTATGGGCATAAAAGGAGAGAAACTCATGGTGTGGCCCCCATGTTCCCCTGATCTCAACTATATTGAGAACCTTTGGAGCATCCTCAAGCAAAATATCTATGAGGGTGGGAGGCAGTTCACATCAAAACAGAAGCTCTGGGAGGCTATTCTGACATCCTGCAAAGATATTCTAGCAGAAACTGTCCAAATACTCACAAATTCAATGGATGCAAGAATTGTGAAGGTGATATCAAAGAACATGTTAACATGTAACTTGGCCTGCTAAGTTTTTTTTGTTTGAAAGAGCTTTTGGTTTCTGTAAATATGACCTCCTGATGCTGCAAATTCAACAAATTACCATTTTAGTTCTCTTTACAACCTTTAAAATGTTTTGATCTCTGTTGTGTATAATAATGTGAAACAGTGCATTTTGAGTTTTTTACTTCTAAAAAAAAACCTGTTATCATTAGGAGATTTGTTCAATACAATTTGCATTATACTCCAATTTGCATTGATGGCTTGAAGATTATACTGACTGTCATTTGCATTGACTATTTAGGAAAATCAGCGAAAAATAACATTTGCATAATAATTTGGAACGCGGTGTATTTGAGTAATGTATAGTGATATTATTCTGGTACTGTATGGGAGTATTGTTTAATTTATGGCAGAAGTATTTGGGCACTGTAATATTGGGCAATGTTATTTGGCTATACAGTATATCCTTACCAAAATAAATATCTGCGTGTGCCACTTATTCCATTCATTTAGTAGCATATTTGCTATTTTTATTTCATTAAATCTCTTTAGTTCCCAAGTTGAACACAACTACATAAATTTATTGAGCTTTAAAGAAGCCTAGACAACCATATATATTCATTATAGAAAAAATGACCAGATGCGGCACCTCAGTTTTGATATATGTATGATGTTCGATATATGAGTATGGTTTTGCACACGCCGTGCATTTTCTCCCTTCACGCTGTAATCCTAGTAAAAATATGTTTGTTATTTTAGTATTTCTCTCTCCAAACTGGCTCTGGTTTATTGCTTTGAAGTGAGGATTAAAATGGAAATCTGCAGTGAGCCTGACATTGTGGGAGATGAATTTGGGTATAGAGACACTTAAATGTGTTACTGCCGTTCTGGGTATCATAAATCAAATATTGGGTACAGTGTTTCCCGACACGTTTGGCAGGGACGCCATTTTTGATCCCTTCGTAAGCCTATTACATTAACATTAAGCCACTTTATTGGATGAAAATCCCATCATATCCGAGCAACGTTCTCTACTCCCCGCAGATCTAATGAGATTACAGTTTGCTAGTAAAAAAAATGCTAATTGTGATTTTCTTATTTTTTAATTTGTGGGAAAAGAGAATAAAAAATACTCTAGATAGAATGTAAGCCAACTAGAAATATTATTCACATACGGTTTTTCCTCTAGATTCGGCGTGTGCTCCGGGAAAGCTCCTGGTGCTTACACCAAACATACCCATATGTCCGTGTTGACCTGATGTATGTGTAAAGAGCGCCTTTTTGGCATATGTTGGGCAGGATGTGTCAGAAAAGCTTTTTTTAAACTGTATAACGTAGTGTAGCTGGCTACGCTATTCAATACAGAGGCATCCTGTAAAAGATGTATAACGTGCAGTTTGCATTTTTTTGGTTGGCCAATGGGTGACATATACCTATACACCGGCATACATCGGAGGCTTCTGAGATATGCGTCAGAAGTGTTTCCTGACTTATGCCTCCACTGTACATTGCAAACGCAGTGTGAACATCGCCTAAGCTGGATGCTGTACTTACATGGAACTACTTGTATTCTAGTCATGATAAGCTTACTTCACTGCGTTTGCTGAAACTCCAGCCATATGATACATATTGGTTCTGTAAAGGGGTTTTGCGCATTTCACGATCCTGTTTTATAGGGTCCTTCAATAAAAGCTGATTACAAGGTATCCCGCTACTTGTACCTCCAGCGATCAGCTGTAATCTGCGCAAGTGTTCAATTTCCCTGCAGCGCCACCACAGGAGAAATGAAGCATTACACAGTTCCTATTAAAATGAATGTGCTGTCTGTGTAATGCATGGATGTGCTGCTTCCTCCAGAGAGAGACGATCTATGTAGCCTCTCTTTATTCTGATTAATAGATGAAAGACCTGAAGCAATTTAGAATCTCATAATAGGATATGCTATAAATGTGTGATGGATCTTTGACTCCAGTCTTGTATAGTGAGGGAGGTGGTCGGGGGACCCACATTCTCGACATGGTTGCAGGTACCATAAATGTCTTTGAATATAAGCATTTAACATTTTTCTCAAGCCTTAGATCTAAATGTTACATAGGTAAATGTCTATTTTTCTGTCATCTATGATCCATTTTGGATAAACGTTTCATAGTACTGGATAAAATATAAAACATCTCATAAATTTACTTTCCCACGTACAGAACTAAGAATAATAATGATCATTGTCTAGGGCTATTCCGCCATACTTGGTACATACTTGGTACATACTTGGTACATACCTGGTACATTCCAGGCAAACAAGATGTGACTGAAGCTTCAGGAAAATATAAGTAATTGCTGATTTATATAAAGAATAAAACAGATGTGTCCATGCAGATCTGTGCGTATTGTGGTTAATAGCAAAGTCTGTGTTTAGACTGTGCAAGTGACTCATCAGGATTATTTCTATTGGTGAAATTATTGAACGATTCAGCAGCCATACCACTGGAAGATATAGTGTAGCCCAGCAGGCGGCCTGACTTATAGTAGTCACTTTTGTAATGTCCGGTGAAATTATCATGGAAGTTTCAATGACACTAAAGAGAACACTTGTGTTTTTTTTTCCTGTTTTACACAAATAAAGTGTAATCGTATAACAAAATGTTCTGCAACTTTCTAATATACTCATACCTCCCAACTTTCACGTATCGCAAAGAGGGACAACCGATGCGGCGCGTGCAGAATGCCAAATTTGTTCCTTTTAAGCCACGCGTCCAATCCTCGCCCATACACACCTGGTTCAGTTCACTCAGTATAATGCTCCAATAGTGTCTCTCCACAGTATAATGCCCCCTTAGAACCCCCACATATTATAATGCCACTGTAGCTGCCCCCTACACAGTAAAAACACCCACAGGAAGGTCACATGATCGCCCAGTCACCATTTTCTCTTGCTTTCAGAGTATAGAGAGCTTGGTCTGGTCCCTCAGCGTCTTTGCATTGATTTCTGGCTTATTCTCTGCTATTTTTGACTTGCTACCATGTCCTCACAACCATTGAACCGTGTACTGCAGCTTTGGCTGATTTCTCGACAATTTGGACAGCAATCGCAGATGTTGAACGAAGAACTGAGGAGGGTTCAGAAGGTGATAGGGCTCTGCAAGAGAGCAGGGACCGGGTAGACAGCAGGAGACAGGCCACTCTTTTAGGTGAGCGGGGACAGAAGTCGGAAGAAGGGGCTCTTTGTGGGTGGCAGGGGGTCTCATGGGGTGCAGGGGACACTGAAGAGGATTTTGAACTTTATTTCTGGTGAGGGCACAGATGGTGGCAGAGGCTCTGTGGGTTGAAGGGAAGAGGGGCATAGAAGGAGGCAGAGGTTAAGTTGGGGGGGGGGGGGGCAGGGGGAGAGTGTAGGTGAAAGCAGGGCAGTTGGTGCTGCCTTAGGCACTTCTAGTACTATCGCCCCGTATAACTCCCGAAGTTATGGAAACAGCACAGCTCGCTGACTTTGCGGCTCCAGCGCTAGACCCAGGAAAGGTAAGTATAATAATTGCTTTGCTTTTTTATGTGTTACTATTTTTTTTTTTTGTGTGTGTGTGTGTTTGTTCTTTTTTTATAGGTTCAGTTGTTGGACTACTTCGGATTAGAGGACTACTATTATAGCTGGGGTTTTGCAACACTTGTATCAAGTCTAGACCGGAGCATAGCTATAATGGGTGTAGAGGTAGCAGTTGCAACCAGGCCCCTCTATTACATAAGAAGAAACTGGTATTATAAATGGAAGAGGGAAGGCCAGGGCCTATTTCAGATTTTGCATTGAGGACCTGGAGCTTCAAGTTACGCCTCTAACTCTAGGTAATCCTCTGTGAGCTAAATGCAGCAGCAACAAATCTCTCTTCTGTCCAGAGGGTTTGCTACAATATATCAGTGTAGGTAAAATGTATCAGCCGGGAATAGAGGCTGTTTAGCTCACAGCGTATTTTCGAAACTGTAGCAAACCCTCAGCTGTGAAAAATATTAGGGCATGTTCACAGTGGACCAATTTGCTGTATGATGTGGATTTGCTGCAGAAAATCTGCCCTTTGTGAACAAACCCTTAGGTTTTACATATTTTCAGTCTCTAGATATTGACAAGAATGTTTCTATTCACTAACAGCAAACAGAGATCTTATAAATGAAACAGGAAAAACAGAAATGCAAAGTATATTAGAAAGTTTTATGACTTTTTCATATGCAATGAATAAACTTTGTTTACATAACACTAGAATAATAGGTTCTCTTTAATACGCTGCAGCTTTAGGTCTAGTGATCCTCAATGTTGCATAGAAGTCAGTTGTCTTGGTACTGTAAGTGCTGCAACAAAACGGCTTGACCTCAGAATTAGACTTTTTTTTAATGGTTTCTGCTAAATGTCACGGCCATGGGATGTTTTTTTTTTTATACAGCGCTTCTCACATAATTTATCATATAGGTGAGTTCACAGATGTGCAGCGGACAAGTCCTATACGTCAAGCTCATGCTTCACTGGTAAATGTGAGTCTTCTCTCTTAATCCAGATGACTGTTCTTACCCATGAAACCTAAGCCTGGTGTTACCCTCCCTGTAGTCCCCTTGAGCTAGTCAGTATCCCAGCTGTGGAACGTCTCCATATCAACCCAAACGACAACTTGGTAGACGTGGACCCCCGTAACTTATAGTGGATGACGATTCCGTATCTTAGTTACATCAATATAAGTGGTAAGGAATCTACTAATCATCAAGGTCTGTTCTATGTCAAACATCTTGCATTATGTGGAAAATTAATCATCTCAATTCCTGCTGCAGAGTGAAGACGTCACTTTCTCCTTTTTATTGTGATACATGTGATTTTGGGGAAAATGAGAAATTGAACAAACTGCTTCATATATTCCGGTGTCACCACACATATAGACGGACTCCCCTGGTTGAAAAGTTCTGTGGAATGCTTTTATTATTTTGAAATAAAATTCATTTTTAAAGGAATTTCCAGGTTTTAAAAAGTATATATTTGGGCTAAGAATTAACTTCTTTTACCGCTTTGGTTTCCTACCGCTGGTCCGAATCAAAATCAGTAGAAAATAGGTAGAACAAAGTTTTTGCAAAGTAACTTACCTTTTAAGTACGTTTTAAACTTGAAAACGTAAAAATGTCTAAAAGTTGAGTAAAATAATATTTGGTTAAATCACATAATGTAAAAAAAATATCAACTGTTCACAAATGACCTGGAGCAAGCGGATACCCGATATTCTCTAAATTTAAATTGATGCAAACCATAGCATGAATATCCGCTTTGATCCAATAGGCTGGCCCAGAATAAGCTTGTTTTGTCTATCTCCTCCAATCTTCAAGAGTGGATTAAAGAACCGTTATTGTAGCTACTGCCCGCCGTACCCTATCTACTATACGGGTTCTTAATCCGATGTTTCTTCCAAAGCTTCTGTCTTCATTGGTGCAGCTTCCTTGCCCTGTTCTCTCCCAGACCCCCATTTGAATTATTCTCTGTGACCACAACATTTATATCTGTCAGAAGACGAGACTCCGTGGTCAGTGAGATGAGAAGTGCTGTCATTTGATTGACATGCCGACAGGAGGACATCATTTGGAGAAAAAGGCAGAATTACAAAGGAAAACGACTGCATCATGACGTGGTATCTGTTGAATAAGTCACATGTTGTTTCGACACTGAACGACTCTTACATTTTGGAGTCCCATTACACTTTGTTTATTTTAAAATAAAAAATATGAGACTTTCTCAGAGATAGGGCTTTTATTAATTTACTACTTTAATAAATGTGATTGATCTGCAATACCAGACACAGCCCATGGAAAAATTTCATACAACCCCTTTAGTTTATGTTTTTTCAGAATGCTGAACAAGGAGAACCCTGAAAGTTTTCACAAGGCAGCAATAAACAGAGGTGAAATTCAGGATGATATTTAACCCCTTCACGACTTCCATACGGCTATATATGTTCCAAGTGCCGATGATACGTGTATAAACGTTGACAGTCTTGAACGGTGCTTAATGAGTGCAGTGCTGCTTCAGTGTGAGCAGCGCTGCACTCTCATATGGTATATTAAAAGGCAAAGGCTTACACCAGTTTTCTGACATTAAAAAGTTGAGGATTTTTGCCCACTCCATATTTGCGCTAAAATGTGCAACTTTTTACTTTTCCCACTACTTTCCAAAAATAACAACAAAAGGAATCAGGGATTAGCGGGGGGGGGGGGGGGGGCTCCCATGGAATGACAGATTTACCATAATTTACCCCAGAAACTGGCATAAGTAATGGCGCAAATTTTAAGTAAGCATATTTTAAATAGGATTCGGTACCCAGGACATGTGCCTGCTCTTCCAGGAGGTCTTCCCTTCTTCTAGGTGTCTCACAGACATTCCCGGAGAGTTGGCAAGTATGATTTTTTATATCGGTCAACCAAAACAATTCTAACAGGTTTCAGAACTACATGGATTTCTGTCTGTTAAAAAAACAGTGCAGCATAAGCCCAGGTGGGACATTTATTAATAAGTACCTCCCGCCTAGTGTCATATGTATTAGCCTGTTATTACTTGTTTAGTGACCTTTTATGAGCAAAACGCAAGACAAAAATGACCGTGTTTCCTGCTATCTAAACACTTTATTCACAGTTTTTGCCCACTCCAAAATTACTTTCAACTTCCGTTCCAGAAAGTACCTGGCTGCGGCTCTCTAGAGGGATTTTTACTGTTATGTTAAATGTTTTAATATATTGTTTTTACAGTTCGTTTCCCTGAGCTTTCAAATTCCAGAGGATAATGAAGTCAGACGTTTCTCTTTGAATATCGACTTGTCTGGTTGTTAGTGCTGTTATTACCTCTCTTGGCAAGAGTCCTGGAAAAAAGTGATCTATCTGGTAATATGAAGAATATATTTTTTAATAAACAGCCTAAAGCATTTGTCTTGGACCAGGACCCGCCTGCAACTTTTTTCATCTCATTCTAAGACAAATATTCCATGCTATGAAATAATAGGCTCTTATATTAGGTAATTCAAGCATTCTTGATGTCTTTTAATCCCAGATTCCAATGTACATATACATAAGGGTGATCATGTGTGACTGACAGCTTCCCTTTCTGCACTAACGGCCAGGATCTGAGAATTTTCCGATCCTGGCCTTTTAACCTGTAAAGCACCGCAATCCATGTTGATCACGGTGCTGACAAAGGGAGGGGGCTACCCAGGGGTGGGATCTGGCCGGTTCGACCCGGTTCTCCTGAACCGGTTGCTAAAATGACAGCCGGTTCACAGAACCGGGTGAAGCGGGAAGCCGGAACCGGTCCACAGCACTCAATTGTATCCAGGTCCTTAGGACGCGGGTACAATTGAGTTGACTAGCGCTGCACTGGCAAGGCACATGATGCCTCACCATTCGGCGCTTTAGTGATGATGCAGTCGGCGCGATGGCGATGATGTCATCGCGCCGCTGCATCGTTCTGATGGAGGAGGACTGACGTCGCTGGAGGATGGTGCGGCAACGGGACAGGTAAGAAAATGTGTTTTTTTTCCTTCTACAGTGGGCACTATAGGGCACTACATAGGGGACTATACAGGGAACGAGAACTACAGAAGACTATAGAGAACTAACTACAGGGGACTATATAGGGGGACATACTAAAAAGAATGAAGAAAAAGAATGAAGAAAAAGAATGAACATTATTACTAATGGGAAGAAAATATACAAAAGGGCATAATGAATTTTTAATGTTTGGTAGACATGGCATGAACAGATTTTCTTTGTATGGTGAAAAAGTATTCGGCACACTGAGTCGTAAATTTCAATTTCTTGAAGTTTCAAGAAATTGAAATTTACGACTCAGTGTGCCGAATACTTTTTCACCATACGATTGGGTTGGGACCCTATTCGTGCACCTTCTCTGATCTAGTGCATTCCGAACCAATCTCTACCAGATTTTCTTTGTAGTTAATGAGGAAATAAACACAAATTCCATATAAACAGAGGCCTTAGGAAATTCCTGTGCTTGATAGACCTGGAATGAACAGGATATTTGTGTAGTTTATAGTAGAATGAACACATATTCCATAGAAATAGATGCATAATTATTTTCCTGTGATTGATAGACCTTGAATGAACACGATGTATGTGTAGTTTATAAGGGAATGTGTTGATTCCCTTAGAAACTGCACTTATATCCTGTTCATTCCATGTCTATCAAGCACAGTAAACATTTTTATACATCTATTTCTATGGAATTTGTTTTTATTTTCTCATTAACTGCAGAGAAAATCTGTTCATTCCATGTTTTCGAAACATAAAAAACTCATATCTTTTTTAATATTTTTGCCCATTACTAATATTGTTCATGCTTTTTCTTCATTCTTTTTAGTATGTCCCCTATATAGGGGCCCTTATCTACAGGGAACGCTTCAGGGGCCCTTATCTACAGGAAACACCACAGGGGGCCCTATCTACAGGGTAATGCCACATAGGGCCCCATGTGGCATTCCATGTAGATAGGGCTCCCTGTGGGATTTCCTGTAGATAGAGACCCCTGTGGCGTTCCCTGTAGATAGAGACCCCTATGCCCCATGTGGTGTTCCCTGTAGATAGGGCCCCATGTGGTGTTCCCTGTAGATAGGGCCCCATGTGGCGTTCCCTGTAGATAGGGCCCCCTGTGGGGTTTCCTGTAGATAGAGACCCCTGTGGCGTTCCCTGTAGATAGAGCCCCCTGTGCCCCTTTGGCGGTCCCTGTAGATAGGGCCCCATGTGGCGTTCCCTGTAGATAGGGCCCCATCTAAAGGGAACGCTACATGGGGTCCTATCTACAGGGACCGCCACAGGGGGCTCCATCTACAGGGAACGCCACAAGGGGCTCTATCTACAGGGAACGCCTCAAGGGGCTCTATCTACAGGAAACACCACAGGGGGCCTTAGAAAAATTATTGAGTATAAAACATACATCTGGTTCTGTTGAAAATAGAGCATGACAACCACAGGAAAATGTATTTTTCCACAGCTTTAGTGTCCTTTTACACCGAAGATAAAGTGCTAAAACGAGTGCTGATCGCTGATATCAACACACGCCGGACCAGTTTTCAGCCGAGCCGTCAGCTCAACTGACAACTGCGATCTTAACAGAACAATACAGCTTCAATGTATACAGGATATAGAGAAGCTGTATCTTAAAAAGTAAAACACATATTTAATAAAAGTTCATTTAAAAGTTGTTTCAAATCACATAAAACATTGGTTTATTAAAAAAAAAATTGTTCACTTCAAAGGTGAACATAGCCTTTTACTGTGGACTATTGTATGGTGTAAACAGCAAGGTGTAACTTATTGATAGTCTTTCGAGCATTGGCTATCTTTCTAATTTCAGACCTGTCATGGTCTATTCATTCAAGACCAGAAAGTATCAAACTTATTTCGATATTTCATAGGGCTGCAGTCTGGTCTCCCGGTCTTCTTCTCAGATTACAAGCTTGTATGAATACATTGGCATGTTCCCTAGTCTCTCATTCTTCGTCCCCTCATGTCTCGTCATTGGAAGATCACTTTAATTCTGCGGATCTAATCTTGCATAATATCTATCTAAGAATCTCTTTAGAAATTTATGATTATCTACCTCAAGTGTAAAAAATACATTTCGTTGTTACACTAGTAGTTGTAGTCATCTAATTGTTCTGTATATAGGTTAATGTTGGATTATTCTAAACTCGTTACCAGGAAGCATAACTTATTCATAATGCTGTCCATAATGAATATGACGATAAGAATTAATATCAATCAGATTATACAGTAGGTGTGAATGAATTTACAATTGTTATTTATCAACCATTTCCGCATAATTGTTACATAGAAAGGGTAAATTATGGTTCAAAATGTAAATGAATAAAAGCACATAAAACATACATGTTCCCAGATGCTCCTTCCGTTTGTTGGAGATGCAATTCTGAGGGGGGCACGCTTTTACATACTTTTTGGTCCGGTGAGATTCTGGCGTTGTTTTGGGAGACAGTGACCAGGTTTATCCGTACAGTAACGGATCTGACTATGTAAATGGGCCCTGCTTTGTTCCTCTTACATCACTGCGAGATTCCACTCCCAGTGTACAAACGTTCACTTCTTCGACATCTTGTGGCTGCTGCTAAGATGTGTATACCATTGTTGTGGAAACAACCAAGACCTCCTCCCATTTCATTGTCGTTGTCTAAGGTCACTGACCTGATGACCATGGAAAACCTGTCTTCTCTTTTGGATGATCATGATCGCATTCACGAGACCTGGTGTCTCTAGATTGATTTCCAGAATTCTGCTGAATATAATACTCTTTTGAGCCACCATGCTTGAAATGCTCAATTTTACATAGATGGAGCCTCTTCCTTCCTTCCATACACTGCCTGCTGATTGTAGTTCATACCTTGTCCTATCTCTCGTTCCTTGTGCTATTGTGCTTGGTTCTGACTCTTGCTTGACCCTGATTCTGACATCGGCCTTGTTCCTGGATATCACTATTGCCTTGCTCTTAGGATTGTTTGTCTGCTACCTATTGTAGTACTCCTGGCTCTGATCCAGTGTCATACACTTCTCTGTACAACGCCCACTTGGTTAAAAGTTAAAAAATGGGTATTAAGAAAGTAATTAGCATAAATCTAAAATTGCTCATAACTTGCTCAAAAATTATCGTTTTTCAAAATAAAAACCACTGTTGTAATCTACATTACAGCGCCAATCAGATTAGGTAGGGCATATGGCATTTATAATCTGGTGACAGAGGCTCTTTAAATAGGCCACAATGCCTAACATCATCTTCAGCGCCAGTTGACTTAGGAACCAGCAGCCACCGAGCAGCCAGAGCAAGAGAGTCGCAACGGAAGACAGAGGCTGGAGCTGCAGAGGAGGAAGCTTGCCGGAACACGACGATGGAACCGGGTGGGGTGATAACAGTGAATGTTCCTCTTCTCTTAGTCCCCAGCCATCACAGTATTATACTTGTTAGAGCAGCTGTGTGTATACCTGTAATACATTTTTTAGCTACTGTATGTTCCAGTGGCGCCCAGTATGCCCAGCCAAGAGCGCTGGCTTCATGCAGGAAAGCATTTCCCCAAAAAACCTTTGGAACAACCCATTTGTGTTACAGCCCTCAAAACTTTTAAGTGATACCTGGGCCACGCCACTTACTATTGGAGACTCATTAGAAAGTTTTCAGTGATCTCCAAAGCTTTTGTTGACTTGACTAAGGAAGGTTCTGATGTTGCCGAGACACCTTAATTGTTTGCCAAGATAAAACAGCGTACACTCATTTACTCTTTTTTTTAAATGTAGAAGTAGATTCTTCTGAAACAGAGGAATAGCTATAGGGGTTGTCGAGGTTGCAGACATACCAGGGCCCTCTAGCCTGAGGGAGGCCATACGGTTTCTGCCTCATATTAGACCAGTAATATAAATGATGTGTGATAGTTGGGACACTGTTGCAGAGTTTGCATTGGGGCTAAGGAGCTTTAAGTTACACCTATGTTCTGAAATTGATGGTCAAGCAGTCTGAGGATCCTAAAACTCTAACAGACGTACTTGCACATAGTTCTTCCATTAATTCTCAGGTGGGGATATTTGCAACAATAGCCTTCACGTAAGCGGTAAGTGGTGACAGAAAGATAAACATCCAGTAAAGGTAGATTTTAAAAAAAGTTGATGCATAGATCAAATTTTAGATCCAGGCCTGGTTATAAAAATATTGAAGCTGGTGCTTTCTTTTGTCATTTTGGGTTTGTACAGAAAAATCAGATTAAGGAAGTGCCTATTCATCCAAAGGGATTAGTTGTAGTAAACCTAAATCTAGAACCTCAGCACCGACTATTACTCCTGCATGTTCTTAATATATTCAACCTTTACATTCGTTTAAGAGGAATGTCATTACATGACTCGATATTGGCAGGTCACCAAGGTGTGACTAAGACAGGCACATTGGTGTCCCAATATTTTTGGTGAGATGTCAGAGATGTCAAAGCTTTTTGTTAGCGTCCGAGTCAAATCTTTACATTCCAGTCTTGCAGGTTACATCCAGTTTTTCCCCATACCTACTAAATCATGGATACAAGCCGCTATTGATTTAAATGGAATGTATTATGTATTTGATTTTACTCGTATAAATTATATTTTAATCTTTAGATGAAAAATAATAAATATATTTTTTTTTATATGTAGCAATTTTGTTTTATTTTTAAAGTCTTTCCTGGGGTCGACCATATTAGGGTGTGTTCACATCAGCGTTTGGTTTCCGTTGTTGGATTCTGTCAGACCTTTGGAACCCATCAACGGATTTTTTATTTTAATTGTAATGCCTCCATTGCTAATGGTTTCTGTTTGTCTCCGTTACGTAAGGTTTACTTTTTTTTGCGAAAAGAATAGCGCAGTCGACTGGTTTCCGTTTGCCTTTCCGTTGATGGGTTCCTCCGACTGAAATGTCTGATGGAACATATCAACAGAAACCGAATGCTGATGTGAACAGGCCCTTAGAGACACATCCTTACTTTATTTCCTGTGTAGACAGTACAGTGGGGTATGTGTGCTTTATGGCAGCTGAAATTAATGGGGTTCAATTGACAGAGAAATGTCATAGATTATTACAGTCTATGAGAAGCGATGGAGGACAGACCCCTCCCCCAAAGACCAGGGAGTAACAGGGGAGATGCATAAAGTCTTGTCTGTGTATATAATGTATATTGTTACTATCCTGCCTTACTAATGCCTCCAGAGTTGTCATTAAATCTGCCATCTAATAATAATGAGATGACTCTGCTCATTCTATGCCTGTATATACAGGAAAGCTGACAAGTGAAATACAGAAAACAGGAAGTGTTAGCCTATTGTGACTGCTCTATTGGCCAGTGTGAAAAGTAGAATATTTTCAAAAAATGTATGTGTATAGCAAAAAAATAAAATAAGCACCAAACTTTTTTAAAGTAAATATGTTTAAAATAATGTCATTTTCTGATGATATATTTCCCTTCTCTGTCTTCTGTATGTGGGGATAGGAAATTACAACCATAGTGAGCCACTGGAGCTCAGTTTTCTGGTTATCTTCTTACCTACCTGGACAATATACTGTATATAGAGCATACACAGAATTTTTACTGCTCTTTCACACCCTCCATTTTCCATGTCTGTCAATCTTGTGTATGTTATCAGTAACGTACCCCTATGGTTATGTCCGTGTGTCTTCCCTACCTACATGAATAAGTAGAAATCCATATGAAGTCTCCTCCTCTTAAGGTTTCATTCGTTTCAATTGCAAGAACAGTCTGGAATTAACCCCTTAGTGACCAGCTTATTTTAGGCCTTAATGACCAAGCAAGAGCTATAAAAAAAAATATTTTTCTATCGACATAGCTGTATGAGGATTTTTTTTTTTTTTTTGCGGGACTGGTTGTATTTTTTAATGCCACCATTTTGGGGTACATATCATTTTTTGATTAACTTTTATTAACTTTTTTTGGGGGGAATAGAAAAATAAACAGCAATTCCGCCATTGCTCTATGCATTTTAAATTTACGCCGTTTACCACGCGCCGTAAATAACATGATTACGACGATAGCACATATGTATGTTTTTTTTAATGTTTTACTACTTTTGCACCATAAACCACTTTTGAAATAAAATTATTTGTTTTTGAATCGTCACTTTCCAAGAGCCATAACCTTTTGATTTTTCCGTCAATGTAGTGATATGTGGGCTTGTTTTTTTTTTACAGGGGGAGATGTAGTTTTCATTGGCACTTTTTTTGGGGGTTCATGGGATTTATTGATTAACTTTAATTATTACTTTTGGGGTGGGCAATGGGAAAAAATAGTAATTACGCCATCGTTTTTTGCGCTTTGTTTTTTTACGCCATTCACTTTGCGGTTTAACTTACATGTTAACTTTATTTTTTGGGTCATTAGGGTCGCGGCGATACCATATATGTGTACTTTTATTTACTTTTTACAATTTTATTAAATAAAAAATGTTTTTTGTTTTTTATTACTGTAATCTTTATTAATAATTATTATTTCAATTTATTACTTGTTTTTTTAGTCCCACTAGGAGACTTCACTATGTGATCTTTAGATCGCAGATATAATGCTTTGTTATACTTAGTATACCAAAGCATTATTGCCGGTCAGTGTAAAACTGACCGGCAATATATTAGGACGTGCCACTGGCATGGCCTAATAGGCATATTCCAAGGGCAGACCTGGGGGCCTTTTTTAGGCCCCCAGCTGCCATGGCACCCCATTGCTCCCTCCCTCTGTAAACAAGTTAAATGCCACAGTCGCTATTGACTGCAGCATTTAATGGGTTAAACGGCTGCGATCAAAGTAAACTTCGATCGCTACTGTTGGAGCAGGAGCCCGGCTGTCATCAGACAGCTGAGCATCCGCTCCAGCCTCCATGGGACACCCGTGCATCACTTAGACTAGGCTGCCGTGAAAAGGCGGCGGCCTAGCCTAAGGCCCCTTAGTGACCGCCGTGAAAAGGGCTATTGGTGGTCACTAAGGGGTTAAACAGCTTAAAAATGTTGAAATATATAAATTGAATAAAAACTATAAATAAAATAAAGTTTAGAAAGTGCAACCTGCACATTATTTTTTTTCATAATAAACTGGAAATACGCTTTTATGAAAACTGGAGTTTATTGACTTTCCCATAAAATGTGTTTAGAAAATTGTATGAGTGCTGTGTGCTAAACAAACACAGTTGCATATGCCATAAAGAGGTTTAGTAAAGTGATGAAGAACAAAGACATTGGCCAGTTCACGTTTCATATCGGGGAAACACCCAGATTCCTGGATGGAAATTTTACATATTTTGCGTTACGTCCCCCAATAAAAATTATTTTTTTGTAATGTGATTGCAACTTCAACATTTACACATCATATTGTGAAATTCCAATGAACTGGAACAGAGGAGGAATATGGGTATAAAGAGCCTGGTTGATCTAAATAGGTATAATAATAAATTATATATAATCCTGCAATGGGGATAAATTAATTTATCATGTTAAGGCCTCATTTACACGAGCGTATTATACGCGCGTGCGACGCGCGTGCTTTTCACGCGTGTCGTACGCACCTATAATAGTCTATGGGGCTGTTTAGACGATGCGTGAATTTTGCGCAGCGTGAGTGCGTTGCGTAAAACTCACGACATGTTCTATATTCTTGCGTTTTTCACGCAACACGCACCCATTGACTTCAATGGGTGCGTGAAAACAACGCATGCCACACTGACGGTCCTGCGTTGCATGCGCGAAAATCACGCAAGAGCTGTCAAACTCCTGAATGTAAACAGAAAAGCACCACGTGCTTTTCTGGTTACAAACATCCAAACGGAGTGTCAAATTAGAGATGAGCGCACCGAACTTCACCGGGTTCGGCAAAACTCGTTTTGACCGAAACCGGTAAAAAATGTTCGGGTACGCGACGTCAGGAGACAGTCTCTGTCCACGGTGCTGAAAGCGTTAAACTGGTTCAGCACCATGGACAGTGACTTCCGCTCCGAAAATCCATGAACCTGTAAAAAAAAAAAGACGTTCTGACTTACCGATAACTCCGGTCCGACCTCCCGGGATGACAGTTAAGTCCAAGTGACAGCTGCAGCCAATCACCGGCCAAGCACAGGCTGCAGCCAATCACAGGCTGCAGCGGTCTCATGGACTGCGGCGTCATCCTGGGAGGTGGGGCCGGATGACGAGAGAGGGACGCGTCACCAAGGCAACGGCCGGGAGACCGGACTGGAGGAAGCAGGCAGTTCATGGTAAGTTTGAACATCTTTTTTTATTCACAGGTTGGTGTATATTGTGATCGGCATTCACTGTCGAGGGTGCTGAAAGAGTTACTGCCGATCAGTTAGCTCTTTCAGCACCTTGGACAGTGACGGGCGTCGACTAGCCTCATCTCTATGATGGCGGCTGCGCGAAAATCACGCAGCCGCGCATCATACACGGATGACACACGGAGCTGCCAAGTGCCTTTTGCGCGCGCAAAACGCAGCGTTTTTTGCGCGCGCAAAACGCACACGCTCGTGTAAATGAGGCCTAAAAGTAAGTAATATATCAAGAATTGCATTATATGCAATTCATTAGTTAAATAATTTACAAGCAGGTTTCAGCTCCATCTAAGTGAAGATATGGGGAAAGCAAATTTCCTGAAATGGATTACAAATTGTAGACCACCATTTAGGCTTCATTCACATGTGCGTCAGGGCTCCGTTCATGGTTTCCGTCTGACCTTTCCCTCAGGGGAACCCATGAATGGAATCCAAACCGAAACAAACGGAAACCATAGGTTCCCGTTTGCATCAACATTGATTTCAATGGTGACGTATCCGGTGCAAATGGTTTACGTTTGTCACCATTGTTTAAGGGTTCCGTCATTTTCACGGAATCAATACCATAGTCAACTGCGCTATTCATTCTGTCAAAACAACGAAACCCTTGCACAGCGGAGACAAACGGAAACCATTTGCACCGGATCTGTCACCATTGAAATCAATGGTGATGCAAATGGAAACCTATGGTTTCCGTTTTTTTCAGTTTGGATTCCGTTCGTGTGTACCCCTGACAGAAAGGTCAGACGGAACTCATGAACGGAGTCCCAACGCAGATGTGAACGAAGCCTAACAGATGCAAAAAAATAAGTAGTAGAGTATCATACTTTGCCCACACAATTGCCATCCTGTGCCAATATGGTACCTTCTTGCCCACATAGAGCTAAACATTGGCCAGAGTGCCATCCTTTGCCACATAAGGGCAAATTGAGGGAGATCATAATTTCCAATTGCCCCAGACTTAGGGCTTGTTCACATCAGTGTTGATATTCCGTTTGGATTTCCGTTTATCTGTTCCGTCAGAGAAACATATGTACGGAAAGACAAACGGAAAGTAGTGTTTCCGTTTGTATCACCATTGATTTCAATGATATTTTTTGTTTCAGTTTGCCTCTGTTCCGCTAGGTTTCTGTCAGAAACAATAGCACAGCACACTACGCTATTGTTTTCGTGAAAAAAAGATTTCAGGTGCTGTACCGCTGTCCCAGGAGGTCTGCATATGTCCTGCTATTTTACACTAAAGTCCTGACTCGGTCCTGCTCTGTCACAGCATTCGGTCACTGGATGGGACTGCGTAGTTCCGTCCAGGGAATAAGAGGCCAGGTGGGGGGGGGGTGGCATTTGATGTAAGCTGAAGTCTTAGCTGCACAATTTCTCTTCCCTCAGGCTCACTCGTCTCCTCCTTTTCGGTATCCCCCAACTTCCCCTCGGTAAGGAGATGGGGGTTTCGATAGGGAGCAGACAAGGGAGCTACACAGAATACAGCTTGCGGTCAGCGTTCCTATTCCCTGCTGGGAAGAGGCCAGACAGAGCACTGTCCACAATGTCCAACATTCGTAAAGAACTTGGGCAAATAAATCGTCTTCCTGTACCTTGGCTTGCTCTTCTCAGGTACCTATGACCCTCCATTGATTCTTTTGGGAACCTACAATTTCCAGCAAGCCCTGAGAGCTGCAGACCACAAAAGAATCGATGGTGGGCCACAGGTACATGCTGGGAGTTGTATTTTTTCCCAAAATCGTGTGAAGCTTCTGTGGTTGGAGTTAGAGATGTTTCCTAACAGAAAAATATAGCTATGAAGTGTGTCCTTCTGTAAGGTGCAGCAGGACTGATGACAAATTGCTCAGACTCACAGTGCAGGTAACAGTTTCTTTATTGTACTGTAGATACTTTTTCATACATTTCTCACGAAATCGTAATTCATGGGTTAACTTATCAGAATGACACTCCGTCTTTATACAGTGGCAGGAACTAAACTGTGCAAAAACCACCTCAACCGTCTCTATAAGATAACGACCTCTTTGAGATAACAGGAACCAGAATATAATACAAGTTCTCTGCACAATCTCTTGATGTCTAACGGCGCGCATTGAGATTGGCCTCGTAATTTTAGCCTCTCGTGATCAACAATTCTGTACACCATTCCCCTTTCCTTATTCTTGTCTCGTCCAGTTTGCCGTGCTGCGGGGCGGCGGTATCTCCCTGCAGCGCGGCATCTGGATGAAGCGTCACGCCCTGCTAACCCCTATGCCCAATGTCTCGATTTGGATATGCATTAAAGCAGATATAAAGATATGAATATAATCGGGTGAGTGCCATACTATATTTCTGTTCTTGGACTTGAAATCGGTTACTCCCTGCCTGCGTGCAGGAAAGTCAGGAAACACGGCCGCCTATGGGGATGATTTTTTTTTTTACTGCTGGCACTCTTCTACCCTCACTCTACCCACTAGTACATTTCAACTCCTCCAGTGGCTTTAGTCAACCATTCAGACTACTCTGTCGAGTCGCTTCTTTCGCCACTGCAATGTTGTACTGCACCAGCAACACACTCCAGCTGTTGTGGTTCGGCTGGCATAACCATCCCCGAAAACACTTTCCTCAGCCATGGCACCCTCTACTATAGGTTACACCTTATTCTATTTTTTTAAAGTTAGGAGGTATAGGAGATTTATGAAAACTCGCCATGTTGTCCTTAAGAACCAATCAGTACTAATTTCTTTAACTTGTCAGGTGAAATGAAAGCTGTGGTGTAATTGGTTGCTGTGGGTAACAAAGCCAGTTTTCATGTTAAATCATTTTAAAAAATGAGGCCCATTATTGTTCCTACATAGTGTCAACAAAATCACAAAGAGAGACGCACTTTTCCCACAAAAAGCCAAAGTAAAAACATCCTTGTTGTCCATAGCAACCAATCAGCGTTCTGCTTTCATTTTCCAGAGCAGTTTAAAAAAAAAAATGAAAGCTCTGCTCTGATTGGTTGCTAGGGGCAACAATGAAAATTTTACTGTTAAACAGTTTTGATAAAGAAGGACCATAGGCTCTCATTTATCAAATAGACAACCTATAAATATATGAAGGTGCATACCCTGAAATACTAAACAAATTTGACTGAATACCAGGCACTATTAGAATATAAAACCAAATACTAAAGTCATAGTATCAAAAATATGAATAGCCATTAATGAAAGTACAAAATTGACTTTATTAGTCCATAGCGGACAAAAACAGATGACCACAACTGTGTACATACAGCATATACACTAAATACATATAAAATGTTAAAATCAAAGTGTGGTAGAGCGGTGGAAGACACAGCAGGTGGCAATAATCGACAGAAAGTACAATAACTACGAATGGGAGACGTTTATATACATGTAAGCAATGTAATATATAAGAATGTAATACAAATAAGCAGTAAATACTGACACTCAACCAGCTTAGTCAATCATTTGGAAGTGGCACAATAAATATCAATACACATTGATAATCCATTGATCGTGAACTATTCCATAATACACTGATAGCCACATGTATCAATCCTGAACTAGATGGAAAAACTAGATGTCAAAAATGAAACCAAGCCAAAACATCACTCGCTATCCCATGTATTTGAAGTCCCAAGCCGCTGGAAGATGGTATTAGACCAAAATTGTTAGGCCAGATTGGTCATTCTGCAGGCAAGCTTCCTGCCGTGTCCCCTCACCGCACCCTCCAATGTACGTTTCGCAATCCTTCTTCGGGGAGAGGTAAGGTGAGAAGGCAGAGAGGAGGTATTTATAAGGGCACATTATCAAATTAATTCACTCACTGCTGAGGCACTTCATAGTTGAATGGCCATGTCAGGTGTTCCCAACATGGCGTTCTCCCCGCATCCACGCCGATCCAAACCGAGGGAACAAGGCAACGCCCACCGCTACCGCCAAACGGCGCCATTGGCACGCTCAGAGGAGCGGATATGACGTCACCGTCCCAGCAGTGGGCCGGCGCAGTGAGCGCACCACACCACGATGACCATAGCTCGTATAACATGAGCTGGATGAGCAGATTTTGCATGTAATACTGAGTTCACACTAGTTTTTTACGATGTATCACTGTATGTATTACATCAGGGGTCTCAAACTCGGCCGGGTAAGTGGGCCGCATTTAGAAAAAATGGGAAGTTGACGGGCCGCATTACTTTCAAATTTGATACAATACAAAATTATTGTTAATCAATTAGTTATTTGAACTACTATAACACTATATTACTAGAATAATAATACTACATTACTATAATAATAGCGCTAGGTTTAAAATTTGAGATATTTCTCCACGTGCTTATTTCAACAATCCAGCTTTCCAGTTTAAGTGTCGCCAAATGCAGTCTGGCGGCTCAGTTAGCACAGATGTCAACATTGGGCAGCCCCTTTTTAGATAGTGCCGCAGTGCCCTCTGTGGATGCTGCCGCAGTGCCCTCTGTGGATGCTGCCGCAGTGCCCTCTGTGGATAATGCAACACACCCCTAGATAAGGCCACAGTGCCCTCTGTAGATAAGGCCACAGTGCCCTCTGTAGATAAGGCCACAGTGCCCTTTGTAGATAAGGCCACAGTGCCCTCTATAGATAAGGCCACAGTGCCCTCTGTAGATAAGGCCACAGTGCCCTCTGTAGATAAGGCCACCGTGCCCTCTGTAGATAATGCAACACACCCCTAGATAATGCAAGTGTCCTCTTCAGATACTGTCACACACCCACTTGTAGATAACGCCACAGTGCCCTCTGTAGAGGCTGCCACAGTGCCCTCTGTAGAGGCTGCCACAGTGCCCTCTGTAGAGGCTGCCAAAGTGCCCTCTGTGGAGGCTGCCAAAGTGCCCTCTGTAGAGGCTGCCCCAGTGCCCTCTGTAGAGGCTGCCCCAGTGCCCTCTGTAGAGGCTGCCCCAGTGATGTCAGGGGCTTGCCCAGAGCTGGAGTCCCAGGCAGAGCGCTAGTAGGCTCTTCCTGGGACTCCAGCTGTGCTCCTGACATCACTGGGACTCCTGCTATGGGGAAGCCCCAGACATCGCTGTTCATATGTGGACAGCGATGTCAGGGAATTCCACAGAGTCCAGGAGCAGAGCCGACACCAGCGCTCTGCTCCGCTCTGGGCAAGACCCTGACACACTGTCCATATATGGGCAGCGATGTCAGGGAATTCCACAGAGTCCCGGAGCAGAGCCGACACCAGCGCTCTGCTCGGGACTCCGGCTCTGGGGAAGCCCCAGACATCGCTGTTCATATGTGGACAGCGATATCAGGGAATTCCACAGAGTCCAGGAGCAGAGTCAACAACAGCGCTCTGCTCGGGACTCCGGCTCTGGGGAAGCCCCAGACAACGCTGTTCATATGTGGATAGCGATGTCAGGGAATTCCAGAGTCCCGGAGCAGAGCCGACACCAGCGCTCTGCTCGGGACTCCGGCTCTGGGGAAGCCCCAGACATCGCTGTTCAAAAGTGCCTTGCCAGATGAAGAGAACATAATCTATAAAGATCATCCATGAGATGACAGATCCTGCTTAAGCATAATCCTGGATCCGCTCTCATTCCCAATAGCCCAAAAAAAGGTTTGCATAAGATGGAGCACATGCTGCACCCATAGCCATTCCTCTTGTCTGTAAAAAATATTTGTCCTTATTGAGAAAAAAAATTATGATTCAGTGTAAATTCCAGTAGTTGTATTAGAAAGTTCACAAATTCAACATCATGCCCCTGCATCAGTAAAAAGTATCTTGACGCCACTAATCCATGCTTGTGGTTAATGCAGGTGTAGAGAGATTCTACATCACATGAAACCAAATACATATTGGATTCCAGAGTGACTCCCTCCAATCTCTGTAGGACGTCACCAGAATCCCTGATGTAAGAAGGTAACTGAAACACACAAGGTTTTAAATAAAAGTCAAGAAATTTGGCTATGGTTTCACACAGGCCTCCCCTCCCCGAGACTATTGGTCTCCCAGGGGGATTTTTTTATATCCTTGTGGACTTTGGATAGAAGACATAGAGTTGGTGTAATGGGATACTCAACCTTAAATCCTTCCCAGGTTTTTTCTAGGAATGATAAGTTGTTGGTGTGCCTCATCAATTATATTGACTAGCTCTTGCTGGAAAATCAGTGTGGGATTTGAGGGTAATCTCCTATAACACGCCGTGTCATTGAGTTGCCTAAAGGCCTCCCGTTTATATAATTCGGTTGGCCATACCACTATATTGCCCCCCTTATCGGCGGGTTTGAAAATGACTCCTTTATGTTTTTTTAGTTCTTGTAGAGATTTTCTCTGATCAACTGTTAAATTGTCAAAGGCATGATTGGTAGACGTATGTTCCAAGTCATCCCGCACCATCTGTACAAAAATTTCCACTGGTGGACTTAGACACCAAGGTGGAAAAGTGATAGACTTTTTCAGAGTGAATACTGGAAACTTACCAGTATCCTCACATTCCTGCTCCAAAAGGAGCTGATCTAATGCCCGGAGCGCTTCCAGTTCCTCCTCTGCTGTAAAGATATGTGATAAACTATCTTTACAAAAATGTTTTTTAAGAAGATCTCCACCTCCCAGGATTAAAGATGACATTGGATAACATGGATGATTTCATCAATCAACAGATATATTTAAGTTTTATTTATATATTTCTCTATATCACCTTGTATGTCTTGTTTTATTAAAGGCCATAATTATATTCTACATAATGCACATTCACTTGTATTTATATCATATTTGCCCATTTATTAACACTTTTTTTGTATTTTGTATTTTTCTCCCTTTGCACTTTTTTGTATTACTAGTATTGGTATGAATGTGTTGTATTTATGTACATTTATTCACGTTCAATTCACTTCATATTTACACGTACGTTATATTGTTTGGATGTATAACTGGGATGCTAATACATATATATCCTTCACATATATATACACATTTATATATATTTTTTGTAAATCTTTATATGTAACACATATATTTTTCTACACACATACTTGATATTCAGTATTCACTATTGATACTTGGGTTTAATTATATACATAATTCTATGTGTTGATATAGACTAATTATCTAAAATAATATTCCAATTTTGGGATTACTTTATTCCTTTGAATGTCAGATTATTTGCACACATCTATGAATATATGTATTGGGGTATGTATATAACTTTTTGTCTATCCTTGTATGGCTTGATACGGATATATTGGATTGGTATTAGCCCAGAATCTATATGACTGCTCCTTTATATGATCCATATTGATTTCCGATAGGTAGATCCACTGCTCCTAACTAAAATGATGATTACTGTTGGGTTTTCCCTTGCCCTTCAACAAGATGGCCATCGTGGTGTGGTGCGCTCACTGTGCATGTGCCGGCCCACCGCTGGGACGGTGACATATCCGCTCCTCTGAGCATGCCAATGGTGCGGTTTGGCGGTAGCGGTGGGCGTTGCCTTGTTCCCGTGGTTTGGACCGGCGTGGATGCGGGGAGAACGCCATGTTGGGAACACCTGCCATGGCCATTCAACTATGAAGTGCATCAGCACTAAGTGAATTAATTTGATTATGTGCCCTTATAAATACCTCCTCTCTGCCCTCTCACTTTACCTCTCCCTGAAGAAGGTTTGCGAAACGTGCGTTGGCGGGTGGGGTGAGGGGACACGGCGGGAAGCTTGTTTGCAGCATGACCAATCTGGGTCTGTATTATTTGTTTTTCGTGTAAACGTATCTTCAAAAGCCTATACATTTTGGTCTAATACCATCTTCCAGAGGCTTGGGACTTCAAATACATGGGATAGCGAGTGATGTTTTGGCCTGGTCTAATTTTTGACATCTAGTTTATCCATCTAGTTCTGGATTGATACATGTGGCTATCAGTGTATTATGGAATAGTTCACAACCAATGGATTATCAATGTGTATTGACATTTATTGTACCACTTCCAAATGATTGACTAAGCTGGTTGAGTGTCAGTATTTACTGCTTATTTGTATTACATTCTTATATATTACATTGCTTACATGTATATAAACACCTCCCATTCGTAGTTATTGTACTTTCTGTAGATTATTGCCACCTGCTGTATCCTCCACCGCTCTACCACACTTTGTTTTTAAAATTTTATGTCTTTAGTGTATATGTTGTACGTACACAGTTGTGGTCATCTGTTTTTGTCCGCTATGGACTAATAAAGTCAATTTTGTACTTTCATTAATGGCTATTCATATTTTTTATACTATGGCTTTAGTATTTGGTTTTATATCTCATTTATCAAAACTGCCTAAGGGTATGTGCACACGATAGCAGGCATTTACGTCTGAAAAGACAGACTGTTTTCAGGAGAAAACAGCTGCCTCGTTTCAGACGTAAATGCTCCTCCTCGCATTTTGCGAGGCTTCTCTGACAGCTGTAAATTTTGAGCTGTGCTTCATTGAGTTCAATGAAGAACGGCTCAAATTACATCTGAAAGAAGTGTCCTGCATATAATGTATATAAGTGTCCTGCACTTCTTTTGACGAGGCTGTATTTTTACGCGTCGTCGTTTGACAGCTGTCAAACGAAGACGCGTAAGGGTATGTTCACACGCACTAATTACGGACGTAATTCGGGCGTTTTTGCCCCGAATTACGTCCGAAAATAGCGCCTCAATAGCGCTGACAAACATCTGCCCAGTGAAAGCAATGGGCAGACGTTTGTCTGTTCACACGAGGCGTAATTTACGCGCCGCTGTCAAATGACGGCGCGTAAATAGACGCCCGCGTCAAAGAAGTGACCTGTCACTTCTTTGGCCGTAATTGGAGCCGTTATTCATTGACTCCAATGAATAGCAGCGCCAATTACGTCCGTAATGGACGCGGCGTTCATCCCCGTAATTTGAGCCGTTACGGACGCCCTCGTGTGAACATACCCTAAATGACAGGTTGTCTGCACAGTACGTCGGCAAACCCATTCAAATGAATGGGCAGATGTTTGCCAACGTATTGTAGCCCTATTTTCAGACGTAAAACGAGGCATAATACGCCTCGTTTACGCCTGAAAATAGGTCGTGTGAACCCAGCCTAACAGAAAAAACTGGCCTTGTTGCCCCTAGCAACCAATCAGAATTCAGCTTTAATCTTTCCTGCTCTGGAAAAATCAAAGCTGGACTGTGATTGGTTGCTATGGGCAACAAGGCCAGTATTTCTGTTATGTATTTTTGATAAATGAGGCCTATAGTGCCAAACAGTGCCACGATGCCTTTGCCCAGATAGAGAGTCTTAGAGTGACAATATTTCCCATATAGTGCCACAGTCTTATAGTCCCCCCCCATCCCCCGATAGAGGTAGTAAGGGTCTCATTGACATTGCTAGCATTACAATACCTCAGGTTTCCATGTCTTACAGTCCTTTTACTTTTGGTACTAGGCAGAATAGAGAGTTGACAATCGGTATCAAAAAGGTGACTGTCGTGTTTTAGTGTTTTTTTACTTTTAATGGTTTGTTGTGCCTTTACAAATTGAGCTAATCCTCTGCAGATCGCACGCTGTCTGGCCTGACTGACTACGAGGCAGCGAAAACCCCTTTGCTAATGTAATGCTACGATTAATTACATGCCTTAGGCCAGACTCTGTCTCTTTCTATTTCAGTGTCATTTTTAAGTTATGAAATTGAAACATAGATCTAAATGCATAAAATGGACTAATACAGCTGGAAGGCAAAACCGGAATCCCCCAGTGAAAAATGTGTTCTTGTCCAATTTATTAGCTTCTGCTATATTTTGATTGCCCATCCAAGACACAGCAAGACGGGAAACCGGGGATAAATGTTTGGCTTCAGCATATGGAGGGTGATTCGGAGTAGGGGAATGACCTCCTACGTCCTAATAATGCTATTCACACTGTGTTCGAAGTGTATAATTGGCACAAGCGTCGGGAAATGCTCCCGATGTATAAGCCAAGTGTATCTGTAGGGTATAATGGGTTCTGGACATATGCCAAAGGAGTGTCCTTTTATACGTCCTTGTTGGTGTGCGCTTTCATCCTGCAGAAAAACGTACACTGTCTTGTATAATTTTTTTTAGAATGGGAGCCTATGGGAGACGTATGCAGCTCTATGGCATACCATTGCATTTGTCGGGGCTATAGATTCAGCAAATATAGGATTTTCCCGAACGTAAAGATAAAATGCGGTGCGAATAGAGCCTAAAGTGCAGGTGCAGCCCAAACTCTCTTGGTACCCAAGACAGGGGATTCATAGTGCGCCCCACTACCCTCAGTGCCCTGAAGTTCAGTATGATAACTGTTGGATGGACAATTATTCAGTCCTGATTCACCCAATAACATGTATGTTTGACATCTGGCTCTGTAAGTTATGTGTAACGTGTATTATATAGACATATATACAGTTCTGTCACGCAGCATTATAAGTCGCTTAGACACTGCATCTGGTAGGCTGCAGAAAGACATTCAAAGGGAATGTATCACCTATACTTTCTTTCCAAATAAATCTAGAGTGAAACATATTATTTTTTTAGATTAAAAAAAAATTATAGATTTTTATATTCTATTTTCTGTGCATTATTATGGGGGCAGCCACCTTACCTAGCTCGAGCTTCTGGTCACAGCATTTGGAGATATGCTTTACAGAATCCACATGGACCATAAGAACCTGTGAACAGAAGGTGATTTATTGACTTCTATGGAAGTGTTTTTCTAGGTGTCATGATCTAGGGGTATGTGGACCCACTAGGCTGCTCCGCCGTAGCGGAGAAGCAGCTGGCCAAGTCACGGTCTATGCAAAGTCTCTACAAGAATATTGTAGCACAATGGTACCTGAGATAGTCCAGACAGTGGCATAGGCTCTGGCACGGATGGGGCTAGATGTGGCAGGTTGCACCAGACGTGGCAGATGATACCAGATGACACGAGACGTGGTATATACCAGCAGGCGTGGCAGGTTGCGCCAGACACGGCGGATGATACCAGATGACCCCAGACGTGGGTATACCAGCAGATGTGGCAGATTGCGCCAGACGTGGCAGATGATACCAGGGATAGCGGATACCACCAGAAGTGGTGTATAACAGCAGGCGGCAAAACACGACTTCAACACTAGACAGGCTTAGGAACAAAGCACAGCACGGGATAAAGGTAGGAGGGAACGTGAATACTGGAAGCAGGATAACATTAAGGGACCATTTGCAATACGAACATTGGAAAACCACAACAACACAGTGGAAGGACGGAGCCATTTTTATAGTCCAGGAAGGGAATTTTTAACAGGTGCGTGCGCTGGCCCTTTAAGGTCGGGGCCGAGCACGCACATGCACCCTAACATTAAGAGAAGGGCCGGACGGCTGCGAGTAACGGCGTCTCCTAGGAGGGAGACGCTGGCAGGATGTCAGCGGTCTGTGGTCACAGCCGTCGCAAGGTAAGGAACGGCGGCGGTCCGCGACCACAGCCGTGACACTTGGCATGCTCTGTGACCTGTACAGAGGTCGCTGTACAGGGAGGGGGAGGAGAGGAGCTGTGTCCATCACCTATTGTCAATGGTGGATCCTGTGTTCACACACACACACACATATATATATATACATTTTACATGTCAGTGTAATTCTGCTTGTGATGATAATGAGATGACTGCTAAGAAGTGATCTCTACAGAACAGGAAGGGTCAGTTTATTATGAGGCTCAGTGGCCTGAGTGAAAACTGCAAGATTTTAGGATTCTTCTTTACTACAAATCATGACAAAAAATTAAAAACACCTAAAATTCTTAAGAAATATGATTAAAATAACAATTTGATTTAGCCCCTTGATGCACCATGACGTACCGGCACGTTATGGTTCAGGGGGAGAAGTATGGAGCGGACTCTTGTGCTGAGCCCTCTCCATAGGCTATGAGTGTCAGCTGTGTATTACAGCTGACACCCGGGACTAACAGCCGGGAACAGTGATCACACTGTACCTTGTAATTTAACCCCTCAACTGCTGCGGTCAATCGCAACCACAGAATCTGAGGCGTTAAATAGAGCAGGCGGCCTCTCCGACAGATCATCGCCTCCCCCCGACTGGATCCTCGATTGTTGGCGGGGGGCTGATGGTTGTCATGGCAGCCCAGGGGCCAAGTAAAAGACCCCAGGACTGCCTTCTGTCTGCTTCTGTTAAGCCATGCCTCTGGCAGTAAAAATGACAATATACTGCAATACATTAGTATTGCAGTGTATTGTACCAGTGATTTGACGATCGCTAGTTTAAGTTTAGTGAAAAAAAATAATTCAAAGTTAAAAAAAATCTTTTCCCACTAAAGTAATGTAAAAAATACAAAATAAACATAATTGCTATGGCTGCATATGTAAAAGTCCAAATTATAACAATATACCATTATTTAATTTGTACGTTGAATGTCGTAAAAAGAAAAAATATATATGATAGGCCAGAATCACTGTTTTTTGGTCAACTTATCGATAAAAAAAAATCATAAAAAGTGATCAAAAAGTCGTATGTACCAAAAATTTGTACCAATAAAAACCACAGCTTATGCCAAAAAAAAATAAATAAGCCCTCCCACCGCCCAATCAACAAAAAAATAAAAAAGTTATGGCTTTCAGAATATGGCAACACAAATTTTTTTTTTTTCTAAAAGGAGTAAATCATTAGGAAAAGCTATATAAATTTGGAATCACTGTAATCATATTGACCAGCAGAATAAAGTTAATTTGTTGTTTTTGACGCATGGTAAAAGAAGTCAAAACTAAACCCTAAAAGAAAATGGAGGAATCACAGTTTTTTCCAATTCCACACCACATTTTTTTCAGTTTCCCAGTACATTATATGGTATTTTAAATGGTGACAATAGAAACTACAGCACCCCCCACAAAAATAAGCCCTCACACCAATCCTTTGATGGCAAAATATAAAATTTATAGCTCATAGAAGGCGGGGAGTGAAAACGGAAATCAAAAAATGATTGAAACGGACCGAACACACTGCAGGGAGCCGGGCTCCTAGCATCATAGTTATGTACGACGCTAGGAGTCCCTGCCTCACTGCAGGACAACTGTCCCGTACTGTAATCATGTTTTCAGTACGGGACAGCAGTTCCACAGAGAGGCAGGGACTCCTAGCGTCGTACATAACTATGATGCTAGGAGCCCGGCTCCCTGCAGTGTGTTCGGTCCGGGACTTGCGGCCGAAATACGTTCCGTCCATTACGGACGTAACATGCTCGTGTGAACCCAGCCTAACAAGCAGAATGATAAACCTCAAAGCCCGCCCAAGAGATCAGTCAAGTTTTTATTTCTGAATGATCAAATTTTGTCAACAATATTTTTATCACTCACTTATGGTTGAAATGTTTTGGTTAATTACACAATTATCGGTACAAAATACAAAATCAATTTTGAATTGCTTCATGTAAACGGACCTTCACGTGAACACCTAAGTCTACGTTTTAAGTTGTAAAGATATTTTTCTTACACAGAACTTGAGTTTTTGATTTATATCCCCAGGCAGATTTTTTTTTTGTTTTTTTTTTTTGCCATTTTTCTGGCACATACATACACATCTATAAATATACTCACTAACACCTAAAATACATCTATTTTACTTACTTTCTTGGCAGCAAAACATAGAACTTGCAAATAAGTGAAAACCTTGTATAATAGCTTTTTAAATTGTATTTGGAATTACTGAGAAGTTGAGAAATGGCAGAGATGAGGAGGATGATCACTGCCAGTATTTATACGAATGTACTCAAATGTATTCAGAGAAAGTAGTCAATGCAGGTGACATTTGTACATTTGTAGTTTCAAAAAAAAGAAAAAGTGGGCACAAATTTCCATAACTTGCTAGTTTTAGGCCCCATGCACACGACCATATTTTTCATCCGTAATTACAGACCGTAATGGATGGGTGTCAGTTCCGTAGAAATGATCCGTAAAATATAGAACATGTCCTATTCTTGTCCATGATTACGGCATGGACTCCCCATAGAAGTCTATGGGCGCTTCCGTAGTTATGGATGGCTACGGATGTGCACCCGTAGCTGTCTGTTATTACGGAAGCGTTGCTAGGTTTGCAGATGTTGCACATCATTTGTGGTTTACTTCTTCTTTTTGCGGATCCATATATACGGCTGCTTTACGGATGCACTACGGACCGTATTTGCGGATACCTTTCCGTATATGCGGATAAGTTGTGGATGACTACAGATCCGTATTTATGGACAGTATTTACGGATGGATGAAAATACGGTTGTGTGCATGAGGCCCCATGCACACGGATATGCCCGTAATCACGGCCCGCGATTGCGGGCACGGGCGGCCGCCAGCATTTTTGGGCCGTGCTCCCATACAAAGTATGGGAGCACAGCCCGTAAGACACGAAAAGATGGACATGCTCCATAATACCCATCCATAGCGATACAGAAAGGTGTCCGCAGTCAATATAACTGAATGGGGCCGTAATTATGGCCCGTAATTATGGCCGCATTTACGGTCGTGTGCATGGGGCCTTACTGGGTACATTTGCAGTTGAGGCAGTTACAAATCTCTATGCAGCTTCCTAGCACAGGCATAGATTTATTTATTTTTTTCTTTATTTCCACTGCTTATGTGGCACCAACATATTCCACAGCACTGCAGAGAGATCGCAGTTTACATCAGGCCTGTCTCCAATAGGGCTCACAATTTAACGGCAGTATTTTTGTCAATATTTTGCATCAGTATTTGGAAGCCAAATCCAGAAATTAACCCCTTCCCTCCGCAGCCATTTTTCGGATTTTCACTTTTGTTTTTTCCTCCCCACCTTCCAAAAGCCATAACTCTTTTATTTTTCCATCAATATTGCCGTATGAGGGCTTGTTTTTTGCGGGACGAGTTGTAGATTTCCGCAGCACCATTTTTTGTATGTATATATATATATATATATATAATGTAGTGGGAAACGAGAAAAAATATATATGTGGAGTGGAATAGGAAAAAAACAGCGATTCTTCAAAATTTTGGGTGGTTTTGTTTTTACGGCGTTCACCTTACGGTAAAAATGGCAAGTTAACTTTATTCTGCGGGTCAATACGATTACAGCGATACCAAATATATATAGTTTTCTTTATGTTTTACTACTTTTACAAGGAAAAAATTGATTGTTAAAAATAAAATTTGAGTTTTGTCGCCACATTCTGAGAGCCATAACTTTTTATTTTTCTGTCGATTTAGCCGTGTGAGGGCTTATTTTTTGCGTGGCGAGCTGCAGTTTATATTGGTACCATTTTGGGGTACGTGAGACTTTTTATTTAATTTTCTGTGGGAAAAGAAGGGACCAAAAAACAGCAATTCTGATGTTTTTTATTTTTTACGGCGTTCACCGTGCGGACTAAATAATGATATATTGTAATAGTTCAGACGTTTGCGGACGCGTCGATACCAGTTATGTTAGCTTTTTATTTTTTTTACATTGTGCTTGAGGGAAAATGGGAAAGGTTTTTTTTTTGAGCTTTTAATTTTTGTATTTTTTTTTATTTGTTAAAAAAAACTTTATTTGACTGGTTTTTACTTGTCCCCCTAGGGGACTTTAACCAGCGAACGTTAGATCGCTTGCACGATATACTGCAATACTAATGTATTGCAGTATATCGCGATTCTGACAGTCTCCTATGAAGCCCTGCCGGAGTACAAAGATGGCGGACCTGGGGAACTTCGTCAGGCCCCCAGGCAGCTGTGCCAACCAGCGGCTCCCCCTAATCTCGCCGTGGGTGGGCTGTTGGGACATTACAGGGGGTCGCCCCCCTGTTTTTAGTAATTTAAATGCCGCAATCGCTATTGAAAGCGGCATTTAACGGGTTAAACAAGCGGGATCATGCTCAAACAAGATCCCGCTTGTTACCCGGAAGTGTCGGCTGTAACACACAGCCGACACACTCGCTCTATGGAGTGGTCTCAGCCCGTGAGCCTGCTACATATTCCCCCACCCGGCGTGCGCCATATATATACGGCGGATGTCGGGAAGGGGTTAAAAATAAATCGAAAATGTGTAATGGAAAGGTTTGCACCTCTTCCGTGTTTTGGGCCGACTACTGGTTTTGACTTCCAAATACTGATGCAAAATACTGCCGAATATACTGCCGTGTAAGGGTATGTGCACACGGTGAGAGGCTTTTACGGCTGAAATGACAGACTGTTTTCAGGAGAAAACAGCTGCCTCGTTTCAGCCGTAAAAGCTCCTCCTCGTATTATGCGAGGCGTCTGGGACGCTCGTAAATCTTGAGCTGCTCTTCATTGAGTTCAATGAAGAACAGCTCAAATTACGTTGCAAAGAAGTGTCCTGCACTTCTTTGCCGAGGCAGTCGATTTACGCGTCGTCGTTTGACAGCTGTCAAACGACGACGCGTAAATGACAGGTCTTCTGCACAGTACGTCGGCAAACCCATTCAAATGAATGGGCAGATGTTTGCCGACGTATTGTAGCCCTATTTTCAGACGTAAAACGAGGCATAATACGCCTCGTTTACGTCTGAAAATAGGTCGTGTGAACCCAGCCTAAAAGTGGCCTGATTATGTTTTTGGATTGTGAAAGAAATCTGAATACTTAATGGAAGCCAAGGCAGACATTAGGAGAACATACAAACTCCCTGCATATGTGGCAATTGGTCGATCCAAACCCAGGACCCGGTGTCACTATTTCTGGAAGAAAGCGACCGTGTTTGTCTAATTTCTTACAAACCTCTTATGTTGCTCCATTACTTTCATAGTTGGTGTTGCCCCACATTGGCTTCCCCTCTTTTCTATTCTTTATGGTTTGGGGAAGGGGAGACAAATGCCAGACCCAACACCAAGTGAAGGGTCCATTTTTACTGGGTTACTAGACTATGAATTCTGGATAGCCTTGCGTAAATGGACTTTGCAAACATCTCCCTCGTGGTCTTTTCATTAGCGCTTCATTACTTAGGAGAAGGAGAACTGAAGTAATGAAATTTGAGCGAGTGGCTCTTGTTAAGTGAAAATTGAGCGTTGAAGGAAATATTAGCTTTTTAGTAAAAGTAATCCTTTGTGAGTTTTTTAGCTGAGAAATGTTTAGAACTGCTAGACAAAAATGATACTGCTCAAAGATGTATAAATAATTCTGCTGATATGACTGCTAAAGAACATGTTCGCTGATAAATTTTGTGACTATAGTTATAAAACTATTGTTTCCCTCTGGTAAAATCTCTGTTGATCAGAAATAAATCAGAGAGGTTTCTGAAAACACAATATAATTATTAATATTATTATTATTTGTATTATTACATATATTTTGCTTAAATAGGGGTTGTATGGGTAGAAAACCGCTCATTCAGAACCTCCATCAATCAATAAACGCATATTGGCTACAAAGGGTGTCGTTCTGGAGGACCTAAGACATCCTTGCATTACATAGGCACCATGTAATTCTTCATTACCCCTGTGGTGGCACTGCAGCAGATTTTAAAACACTTGCTGGCGGATTATCACACAGATTACAGTTGATCGCTACGGGTCGGGTATGAGCAGCAGGTCTGTTCCTGCACGCGCATTATTTCCTAGCTATTAAAGGATAACTAAACTTGACACGTCATAGTGACATGTTTGAAGCTTTGATGGTGGGGCCCAAGCACTAGTACCCGAACTGATCGCTAAAATGAAGCAGCAGAAGCCCCTCGGGTGACCGCAGTACATCTCCGTTTCTGATCGTCAGACCTTGGAAAGCCAAGCGAGTGGTGTACGGACTCATAGACTTTCTATTGAGCCTGTACCATATGAAAGATGAAAGCCGAGTATCAGAAACTAAGCGGCACAGTGCTGACCGAGGGTTTCTGATGCTTCGTTTTAGAAACCGGTGGGGGCCTCAGTGCTGAAATCCCCACCGATCAAAATTTCTGACGTCACTTTGATGTGTCAAAAGTTTTTGGAAAGTTTAGTTACCCTTTAAGCAGCAGCTAGAGTAATTGACCCCGCTGATGTGAGTCACACATGCCCCGATAGTCTCCACGATGTTCTATATTAAAGCACCTTTTGTGTAACTTAAGCATGTTTAATGAATAGATATCTTATTTCTATATGGTTATCAGAGGTTAAAGTTAGAGAGATTTATCAGATCTCGTTTTTAATTTCTTGTCTGCCAGAAAAATAAAAATGCATTCTGATTGGTTTCCATGAGGCAAGAATTGCTACGACAACATTGTGCTATTAGGGAACAGGGGAAGAAGTGTTGTCATAGGACACAAGCTCATTAGCAGCCTGTAACTTCCACCACTAATAACTCAACAAAGGAAAAAGATATTCAAAATAATTTTCACTAATTTAAAAAGTCAATGCTTTATGAAACATAAGTAAAAATAATAAAAATAAAGAAGTTCTTTGCTTATGAGTACTGTGCTCTACATAGTATTCATAATATTTCTTGCCAGGAGCATACAATACCTGTATGCCAAGTCAGCAGAATATTTCTTGCCAGGAGCATACAATACCTGAACTAAGATATTTCTTTCTGCAGACTTGGCATACCACAGATAAGTTCATTTCTTAAAAATTTCCTCCCATACTTCAAAAATATTGCAATCGGTTTCTTGGCTTCCTATGAAGTTGGCACTACTGTATCTGTATCTGTCTAGATTGTAAACTCTCTAGGGTTAAATTTTTTTACAGTGTGCTGGAAATGCTGCCACTATTTTTTTGTTATATACATTTAAGATCCTTTTGCATCAGTGAAGGGGTTGTTCTTTGCAGCGAAAATTATGATGCCCGGACGATCAGAGGATTGCTGCGGGTTTGGCTGCTGAATACCTCAGTGATCTCTGGTGGAAGGTGCATGTGGTCACAAATTTTATTTCACCAGTAGTCACTAGAGATGAGCGAATCGATTGTACACAAATCAGACTCGGTCCAAATTTCCCAAAAGTTTTGGATTTGCCATTCCGAAAATGTTGGGGTTCACGGCACAGGAATCAAGTCAAAATGGCAAGCACTGGCTGTCATTTTACAGATAAGAAAAAAGATTACATAACCTCGGGCAAGCTTGCCCATAATGCCTTGCAGGCAGTCTTCCCAAAAGGCGCTGCAGTTATCCATCCCTCTACCCATATATGTTGCTGTCACTTTGACATTACTAATGCTGGCTTGGTATTAAAGAGCTTGAAAAGGGTTGTATACAGTCCTGGAAGACATCGGGGAGTCAGACGCAAGTTTCAGGGCAATCAGGGCACTTACGATTCTCAGTGAATTTATTTGGACAGAATCAAATCAGACCCAAAACAAGTTTCCGGAAATTCACTTATCTCTAGTCGTCTCACATTTGCCTTAGGCTGCGTTCACATCTGCGTTGTGGCTTCTGTTCTAGCATATCCATCAGAGCACCACAAGAACGGAAGTTAACGTTTCCATTGAAAAAAACATTGATTTCAATGGGTTTTATTATTGCATCAGTTGTGCTCAGTTAGGCCCCGTTCCATCAGGTTTCCGTTTGCTTGACAGAAGAAATACCGTAGTCTGCTGCGCTATTATTTCCGTCAGAAATTATGGAAACTTAACGGAAGGGAGCTACCTGTTTTTTTGAAGTCAATGGATGACAGATACAAACTGATATGCCATCCGTTTATATCAGTAAGGGGCTGTTCACATCACCGTTCGCTTTCCATTCCGTGGTTCTGTCGGAGGTCTCCGTCGGGTGAACCCCGCAATGGAAAGTGAAAGTGAAACCACAGCTTCCATTTCAGTCACCATGGATTCAATCAACATCGCTAATGGTTTCCGTTCGTCACCATTCCGGCAGGTTTCCGGTTTTCCGACGGAATGAATAGCGCAGTCGACTACGGTATTGATTACCTACCCTATAAAAAGCATTACTTATAGGAGAAAGTGTTGTCTAAAGGCACAATACTATATGTTGGCACACGGTCCTGTAAGCACTACATGTGTTGCCATACTTCATCTGTGCACACGTCATTGCCATGCAATTGTAATGCGCCCCAAATAAGGCACATGTCCCCCCATTTTCATTTTGCTCTCTGAGAAAAGAAAAACTTTTTTTTAGAATAATAACGTTTGACAAAGGAAAACTCTGGGTGACAATGATAATCCGCTGCAGTACAATGAAAAAAGTCATCTCAGAATTTCTTTGATAATTGGAGTGACTTTTGAAAGAGGTTCTTTACATCAATGTCTCGCACTGTCTCATAGTCTAAATGCTTTACATACCACTTAGACATGAATGACAGGAAAAATTGGAAATGAACAAAAGTAGAGATTTCAGATTAAAGGTGACGATCCCTCAGGACGTCAAATAAATGTTTCCTGGAAAGAATCCGTGTCTTCTTACATACTGAGAGATGTATTCAGGGTGGATGACGGGTTTTCTTATTTAGAATATCAGGTGTGTAAGATGAATATCTCTCTCGGCAATTCACTTCTAAGGGTATGTTCACACGGCAGCGTCCGTTACGGCTGAAATTACGGGGCTGTTTTCAGGAGAAAACAGCTCCATAATTTCAGCCGTCATGGCATGTTGAGGCGCTTTTCGCTGCGTCCATTACGGACGTAAATGGAGCTGTTTTTCCATGGAGTCAATGGAAAACGGCTCCATGTACGTCTGAAGAAGTGACAGGCACTTCTTTGACGCGGGTGTCTTTTTTACACCCCCGCCTTTTGACAGCGGGGCGTAAAAAAAATGACCGTCGGAACAGAACATCGTAAGACCCGTTCAAATGAATGGGCAGATGTTTGCTGCCGCTTTGGAGCCGCATTTTCGGATGTAATTCAATGCTAAAATGCCCAAATTACGGCCGTAAATAGTGTGTGTGAACCCAACCTAAAGAGTTTAATGTAGGACATTAATTCAAGGAATGTAACTGCATTATATAAAAATAGGGAAAAGGGCGTGTGCGTGAAAGTTATGTCACCTCATATGGAAGATATAATATGTAAATAAATATATATATGTGTATGGTGATTTCTCTAAAGTGGTGGGATGTCTCAGTGACACTTTTAATTGGTGAGACATCTTCATTTCCATTTTAGACTGTCCTCTGCCCCACCATCTTCTAACTCAACAGGGTTCAAGTCCTTTCATTTCCTAAGAGGAAAGAAGGATGGGATTATCACAAAGAGATTTTCAAATATGTTTGCCTTATTCACCCGATTTGCGACTCGCAAAATGTTTCGTTTTTCTTGCATATGTCTGTGTTGCGTCCATGTGGTTTCCGTGTGCCATCCGTTTTTCTCGTCCGTGTTTCTCCTCTGCAGCACTTCCTGGTTTCCATTTGTTTTTCTCTGGAATTTTTTAGCAACTTATCCGTGAAAAACAGACAACACACGGATGTCGTCCAAGTGCTGTCCACAATTCTCACGCACCAATTTACTTTAATGGGCGAGTCTAATCCGTAAAAACAGACCAGAATAGGAAATGCGGTGAGTTTCACGCAACGGACGCACACTCCCTTAAAAACATGTATGTGTGAATTGCCTCATTGAATTGCATTGGTCAGTGTGCTATCCGTTATTTAAACAGACAGCACGCGGACGTGAAATACTTTTCCTCTCTCCTAGTATGCATATTTTTTGCATGGTACGGCAGCACCCCATACATATTCTTACATAGTGGTGCCCATACGTCACCATCTTTTTCTTGAGAAATACGTTTGTGTGAATAAGGTCTAAGGCCCCATGCATACGGCCGTGCCTGTAATCACGGTCTCCGTAATTGAGGGTCGCGGCCGGCCGCTGACGGCCGTGGACAGCGGACAGCTACGGGTTGTGTCCCATATAAAGTATGGGAGAACAGTCCATGAAATTCAAAATACAGGACATGCCCTATTTTTTGCGGAGGATTTCTACGGCACAAACACCTTCCCGTAAATATATGGAAGGCAGTCCGTGATCGATAGCAATTACGGACGAATTCTACGGTCATGTGCATGGCGCCTAAGGCAGTGGTCTAGAACTTGTAACTCCCAAGCTGTTTTGAAACTACAAGTCCCATCATTCCCTAATATCCGCAGGTATATTCTGTTTGGACACATACATATAAATAAACATAATCACATCTTACAATAATAACATATTTGGCACTTTGTTTTGCATAATATAGGATTAAAGGGGTTGGCCGACGAAAATAAAAACGATTCATTATTTTTCCTTTCTGAAATGAATAAACTTTGTAATATATTTTCTTTTCCAAATCTGCACGGTTCACAGGTTTTCAGTTCCCATCGCATGGACCCAGAAGTTCAGAGCGGCCATTCTTGAGGTGAGGCGCCGAAACAGGCTCCGGGGGGAGGAGCTCCTAAACCAGATCCCTCCTCCGTCATGGCTGACTCAGACTCTATGTCACTATGACATGTTAAAAGTTTGTCAAACGTTTAGCTACACTTTGAGGAGCCCAGACCGCAAATGCGGCCTGTAAAATGACTTGTCCTATTTTTTTGTGGTCTGGGCTCCCGGGCAATGCACGGACCGTGGAAACCATGGTCGTGTGCATTGGCTAATAGGATATAATGTGTTCTATACTATCTGAAATTGTGGCTCCAATTGCAGATAGTATGCGGACCATAATGCTCGGTCCTGTGCATGAGGCCTAAAAATGAAATATTAAAACTCTGGCCACCTGCAGCTGCCACAAGGGGGAGCTCACTGCATACATATTTATACAGCCGATTAACCTCAATGGGGGCAAAATAAATACTTTGGTGTACTGGTGCGTGCCAGGAACCTTTGAGGGAGAACTACCTATTCCTCCAGGATTCCTGCCCTATAATTGTGTAAATATTACTGTGAACTCACCGCATGGCAGGAGGACAACTCATCCATATACCCTATTAGTGCACAAGGACTTCATAGAGGGGGATCTTCGCATGCTCACCCCACATTAGCCACAGTGAAACGGGGCTAAAAAAAAAAGCCGCTTCCTGGCTATGTAGTTTATGGTTGCATGTGATTTTTTTTCCTAGACTTAAATTAAAATCACATGCAATATTATGCGCAATCACAGAAAATCAGATACATGCAAAAAATAAAAATGCACATGCTGTTTCATGCAAAAATCGAAAAATTTACTGCATATGGAAAGTGCAATGATCACATGAAGCCCTGCCCTAATGGGCACGTTACAGCTACGCGCATGGCTACATTCTCCAGGTGGCAGGACAGAGGGTCTTTGTTACTTTCTTTACAAACGGGTGTGAATCGTCTGTTCTGTTCATTGGCAAACATAACAAAAACATGCCTTCTACAGATGCGCCAGTGTGTGGCTAATAATCGCCACGATCAGGCTACGCCTTGGCTCAAAGGGTTAACAACACAGCTGCTTCAGCGCCAACACGTGTTCTATAGCAGATGGGCGGAGCCTGCTGGACGAGTGGGTGCGGTTAGTACTGTATGGGCGGGGCGTGTACCAGTTATTAGTAGCCGGGAAACGAGCATGTTGGGTAGTTGGTTGGCTTGAGGCGGAGTCTCCGGAGGAGGGAGTGGTTTTTCGTGGCAGTTATTCTCGCGAGTGTGTCCGGGCAGCACTCCGCCTCCTCACTCGGCGCCTCAGGGTGAGAGCTCCCGGTCCGGGGAGACGCAGCAGCACAGGGGAGGAGGGAGGGAACCCGCTGGCCTGGTATCAGCCGTGGCTCTATGTGGGGTACGTCGATTGGGCAGTAGCCCCGCAGGGTTCGCACACTTCCCCAGGGGGCGCCAGGCAGGGCCCCGGTGAGTAAGAGTCTCAGGAGCCTGTGCGTGAGGGGCTGGTATGTTGTGGTGGTGCCGGGGACGGGGGAGACACGGCTGGGCCGCGCGTTTTTTTTTTTGTTTTTTTAATGACTTGCAGATTCGATCAGGTAAAATGCATCTATCTCCGCAACCGGCTGTGTGTGGGGCAGGGGATGGGGCAGCTTGTGCCCTGGCTGTGTGGGGCAGCTTGTGCCCTGGCTGTGTGTGTGTGTGTGGGGCAGCTTGTGCCCTGGCTGTGTGTGTGTGTGTGGGGCAGCTTGTGCCCTGGCTGTGTGTGTGTGTGGGGCAGCTTGTGCCCTGGGTGTGTGTGTGGGGCAGCTTGTGCCCTGGGTGTGTGCGTGGGGCAGCTTGTGCCCTGGCTGTGTGTGTGTGTGTGTGTGTGGGGCAGCTTGTGCCCTGGCTGTGTGTGTGTGTGTGGGGCAGCTTGTGCCCTGGCTGTGTGTGTGTGTGTGTGTGGGGCAGCTTGTGCCCTGGCTGTGTGTGTGTGTGTGTGTGGGGCAGCTTGTGCCCTGGCTGTGTGTGTGTGTGGCAGCTTGTGCCCTGGCTGTGTGTGTGTGTGTGTGTGTGGGGCAGCTTGTGCCCTGGCTGTGTGTGTGTGGGGCAGCTTGTGCCCTGGCTGTGTGTGTGTGTGGGGCAGCTTGTGCCCCGGCTGTGTGTGTGTGTGGGGCAGCTTGTGCCCCGGCTGTGTGTGTGTGGGGCAGCTTGTGCCCCGGCTGTGTGTGTGTGTGGGGCAGCTTGTGCCCCGGCTGTGTGTGTGTGGGGCAGCTTGTGCCCCGGCTGTGTGTGTGTGGGGGGCAGCTTGTGCCCCGGCTGTGTGTGTGTGGGGGGCAGCTTGTGCCCCGGCTGTGTGTGTGTGGGGGGCAGCTTGTGCCCCGGCTGTGTGTGTGTGTGTGTGGGGCAGCTTGTGCCCCGGCTGTGTGTGTGGGGCAGCTTGTGCCCCGGCTGTGTGTGTGTGTGTGTGGGGCAGCTTGTGCCCCGGCTGTGTGTGTGTGTGTGGGGCAGCTTGTGCCCCGGCTGTGTGTGTGTGTGTGGGGCAGCTTGTGCCCTGGCTGTGTGTGTGTGTGTGTGGGGCAGCTTGTGCCCCGGCTGTGTGTGTGTGTGGGGCAGCTTGTGCCCCGGCTGTGTGTGTGTGTGTGTGGGGCAGCTTGTGCCCCGGCTGTGTGTGTGTGTGTGGGGCAGCTTGTGCCCCGGCTGTGTGTGTGTGTGGGGCAGCTTGTGCCCCGGCTGTGTGTGTGTGTGGGGCAGCTTGTGCCCCGGCTGTGTGTGTGTGTGGGGCAGCTTGTGCCCCGGCTGTGTGTGTGGGGCAGCTTGTGCCCCGGCTGTGTGTGTGGGGCAGCTTGTGCCCCGGCTGTGTGTGTGGGGCAGCTTGTGCCCCGGCTGTGTGTGTGGGGCAGCTTGTGCCCCGGCTGTGTGTGTGGGGCAGCTTGTGCCCCGGCTGTGTGTGTGGGGCAGCTTGTGCCCCGGCTGTGTGTGTGGGGCAGCTTGTGCCCCGGCTGTGTGTGTGGGGCAGCTTGTGCCCCGGCTGTGTGTGTGGGGCAGCTTGTGCCCCGGCTGTGTGTGTGGGGCAGCTTGTGCCCCGGCTGTGTGTGTGGGGCAGCTTGTGCCCCGGCTGTGTGTGTGGGGCAGCTTGTGCCCCGGCTGTGTGTGTGGGGCAGCTTGTGCCCCGGCTGTGTGTGTGGGGCAGCTTGTGCCCCGGCTGTGTGTGTGGGGCAGCTTGTGCCCCGGCTGTGTGTGTGGGGCAGCTTGTGCCCCGGCTGTGTGTGTGTGTGTGGGGCAGCTTGTGCCCCGGCTGTGTGTGTGTGTGTGGGGCAGCTTGTGCCCCGGCTGTGTGTGTGTGTGTGTGTGTGTGTGGGGCAGCTTGTGCCCCGGCTGTGTGTGTGTGTGGGGCAGCTTGTGCCCTGGCTGTGTGTGTGTGTGTGTGTGGGGCAGCTTGTGCCCCGGCTGTGTGTGTGTGTGTGTGTGTGGGGCAGCTTGTGCCCCGGCTGTGTGTGTGTGTGTGTGTGGGGCAGCTTGTGCCCCGGCTGTGTGTGTGTGTGTGTGGGGCAGCTTGTGCCCCGGCTGTGTGTGTGTGTGTGTGGGGCAGCTTGTGCCCCGGCTGTGTGTGTGTGTGTGTGGGGCAGCTTGTGCCCCGGCTGTGTGTGTGTGTGTGGGGCAGCTTGTGCCCCGGCTGTGTGTGTGTGTGTGGGGCAGCTTGTGCCCCGGCTGTGTGTGTGTGGCAGCTTGTGCCCCGGCTGTGTGTGTGGGGCAGCTTGTGCCCCGGCTGTGTGTGTGGGGCAGCTTGTGCCCCGGCTGTGTGTGTGGGGCAGCTTGTGCCCCGGCTGTGTGTGTGGGGCAGCTTGTGCCCCGGCTGTGTGTGTGGGGCAGCTTGTGCCCCGGCTGTGTGTGTGGGGCAGCTTGTGCCCCGGCTGTGTGTGTGTGTGTGTGGGGCAGCTTGTGCCCCGGCTGTGTGTGTGTGTGGGGCAGCTTGTGCCCCGGCTGTGTGTGTGTGGGGCAGCTTGTGCCCCGGCTGTGTGTGTGTGTGTGGGGCAGCTTGTGCCCCGGCTGTGTGTGTGGGGCAGCTTGTGCCCCGGCTGTGTGTGTGGGGCAGCTTGTGCCCCGGCTGTGTGTGTGGGGCAGCTTGTGCCCCGGCTGTGTGTGTGGGGCAGCTTGTGCCCCGGCTGTGTGTGTGGGGCAGCTTGTGCCCCGGCTGTGTGTGTGGGGCAGCTTGTGCCCCGGCTGTGTGTGTGGGGCAGCTTGTGCCCCGGCTGTGTGTGTGGGGCAGCTTGTGCCCCGGCTGTGTGTGTGTGTGTGGGGCAGCTTGTGCCCCGGCTGTGTGTGTGGGGCAGCTTGTGCCCCGGCTGTGTGTGTGTGTGTGTGTGTGTGGGGCAGCTTGTGCCCCGGCTGTGTGTGTGTGTGGGGCAGCTTGTGCCCTGGCTGTGTGTGTGTGTGTGTGTGGGGCAGCTTGTGCCCTGGCTGTGTGTGTGTGTGTGTGTGGGGCAGCTTGTGCCCCGGCTGTGTGTGTGTGTGTGTGTGGGGCAGCTTGTGCCCCGGCTGTGTGTGTGTGTGTGTGGGGCAGCTTGTGCCCCGGCTGTGTGTGTGTGTGTGTGGGGCAGCTTGTGCCCCGGCTGTGTGTGTGTGTGTGGGGCAGCTTGTGCCCCGGCTGTGTGTGTGTGTGTGTGTGTGGGGCAGCTTGTGCCCCGGCTGTGTGTGTGGGGCAGCTTGTGCCCCGGCTGTGTGTGTGGGGCAGCTTGTGCCCCGGCTGTGTGTGTGGGGCAGCTTGTGCCCCGGCTGTGTGTGTGGGGCAGCTTGTGCCCCGGCTGTGTGTGTGGGGCAGCTTGTGCCCCGGCTGTGTGTGTGTGTGTGGGGCAGCTTGTGCCCCGGCTGTGTGTGTGTGTGGGGCAGCTTGTGCCCCGGCTGTGTGTGTGTGTGTGGGGCAGCTTGTGCCCCGGCTGTGTGTGTGTGTGTGGGGCAGCTTGTGCCCCGGCTGTGTGTGTGTGTGTGTGTGGGGCAGCTTGTGCCCCGGCTGTGTGTGTGTGTGGCAGCTTGTGCCCCGGCTGTGTGTGTGTGTGTGTGGGGCAGCTTGTGCCCCGGCTGTGTGTGTGTGTGGGGCAGCTTGTGCCCCGGCTGTGTGTGTGTGTGGGGCAGCTTGTGCCCCGGCTGTGCGCGTGTGGGGCAGGGGGCAGCTTGTACAGTCTCTTGCGGTGTATGTGGAGACACTAGTAACATTGGTAGAACCGGTGATCGCTCTGCTGTTACTATTGTTACACTCAGCTGGGTATTATTGGGCACTGTTAACATTGTATCTGTCCGTAGGCCGGTTTGGTGACTTGTGTGACGGGTGTCCCGGTTCCTCGCAATTTGACCGTTACTTCATGTAAACAGCAGGTTACCAATATTTCTATCATTTATCAGCGTGTTTGTTTGGCTTTTCATGCCTGTAGTTTAGTGTTTTGGGACCAGAAGGTGAAAGGTCGCGATGCCGCACTTCTAACACTACTAAGCTTGTCCATAGGCTATAATGGGAGGACGTATGCCGTTTAGTGTACGTTTGTTTGGTAGTCTGGGCAATTACACTTTTCCTTTGAAGTTTCTGTTGCAAGCTTCTTGGTGGACAATGTATGTGACCGGCGTGTATGCTGAATGTAAACGAGCGATGTGCCCATAAATGTTTGGAAGGTAGAAGCTTGGGATATGAATTTGACCATGGTGATCTTTGAGGGTATGTTGAATGTACAGAGACGCGGCTTAAAATTACAGAGCTGTTTTCAGAGGAAACCGCCTCTAATTTCAAAATATTCAGCTGAAAATGAAGCACTTTTTTTCATTTGATGCTTTAGAGGCATTCTTCATAGGGCCAATGGAAAATCTGCTCTAAAAAAAACGCCTCGAAGTTACATGCTACTTGAGTTTTTAATTCAGCAGTGTAAAAATATGCCTAATGTGCACAGCAGTGTATTTCTCATTGAAATCAATGGAAATCTGTTTGTAGGCGTTTTGCTATTTTATTATTTTTTCAGGCACACTTCAAAGCATTTACACTCAGAAATACACCTAAACTGCGTGTGACTAATTTGTCCCACCTGGAAATACCCCTTAAAAATAAGATCCTATTCACATGTTTGAGCCTGCCCTCAGACGCATAGGTCGGGAGCATTGTACCCCTGATGGAAGGCTTGAACGTGTACCACTGATCTATCGGGATGCACTTGCATAGAAAAGTGATATAGAGGCTATAAAACTTACACTTCTGTCCTCCGTTGTGTGACCGTTTGGCCTCTATGCTCAGTTTTTCCTGGCGTGTGCTAAGTGTAGGTCTCAAATTTGGTGTGAACAGGGCCTAATCCATTTTTACATTCAATTGGTCTTTAAGGGTCTGACTGCTGCAGGGAATGTTTCTTATTACATGGTGCCTGTCTGAATGAATGGTTGACTATATAATCCTACTAGAGAGCAGCTGCAAAGAGTCTCTGGACCTAGCATGTCTGTGCGTTCCCATTGATTTCAGTGGGCACCATCTAATGCTCCAATCCCCCTGCAGCAGCACCACTATAGGGAAAATGAATGCTTGCTGCAAGCTTCTCCTGCAGATTGCAGCTGATTGCTGGGGGTCCCAGTGATTAATATGTATTTTCAACTTACTTTTGAGGGACCCTTCTAACAAGTAGTGTACCCACTATGTCTGCCATAATGCTGTCTGAATCTTGGGTTCATTGGGATGGGATTTGTAGCCATAATATGGCAGTCTGAATACGTTTACATGAAACCGTTTTGAGCAAATTGCAGCTAAAGCCACAAGCGGCGTGTGAATTCCAGACTGAGCATCTATGTATTGGAGTCGAGCTAATAAACATCTTGGAGATTGAGTCTCTTCTCTTCCTTTGACATTGCGCTGCTAGAAAACTATATTACTTGTCGCTTTGGTCCAGTCTGTCATGTGACTTTCCACTTTCAGAGGGACTGATTCCTGTAACCAGTGTTGGGGGGGGGGGGGGCTTCTGTTTATACTATGCTCTAATATATCAGCGTAGATCCTAAGATGATCCTGCACTTTGTAGTATTACCTGAGTGATATGTTTTAGCCAGATTTCCCCATACACAAGTTGCTACATATAGGAAGCAGTTTGGATGATGGATGACTTTATACTAGTGACCTGTTCTACAGTACCACTGTGCAGCAGTATTGGACCAGGAAGATGTGCACAGTCCAGAGTTCTTGTATGGACTGTAAATACTTTTGAATGGGTTAGGCTTCGTTCACACATGCGTCGGTGTGTTCTGCTCTGTCAGAGGCGCAGAACAAAGGGATAACTGAGGCAACGGTTCCATTACACAACTGCTACCACCGGGAGCCAACTGATTCCACTGACTCTAAGGCCCTGTTCACACAGGATTTTTTTGTAGGTGGAAAAATCTGCCTCCGCTCCTTCAGGAATTTTGAGGCAGAGTTTGACTTGCCTGCACTTTTTGCCACCTTTTTCGGCCAGCCATTGAGCACCGCAGGCAAAAGGCACAGCGAAAACCGCTTTCTCTGCCTCCCATTGATGGAAACTCAAGAAGAAAGGGAATGACTTTTATTTATTTTTATTTTTTTCTTCTCTCCAACTGTTTTCCACTTGTGGGGAAAAAAAACCACCTCAGTCTCGGCCGGTTTTTGATGCATTTCTGCATCAAACTGTGGCAAAAACTGAACATGCCCTAATGGGTCCCATTGGGGTGTCTGTCGTTTTACCAGCGACTATAGTGCAGCATGAAGCCTAACTGAGCCTCCGACGCAGATGTCAATGAAGCCTTAAGGTCCTCGTTGATCGGCGCTCGTTTGCTCCTTTCACATGGAGCTAGTATGGAGACGAGCATTCCTTACTGCGATCACTCATCCACGTCCATTTCTATCAGGTCGGCAGCACGTCTCCCTGTTTACACAGGAAGATGTGCTGCCGACAACAAGAAGGTTTTTAGGCTGTATCATTTACGCAATCAGCTGATTAACAAATGTTTGCTCGTTCATCGACTGATCGTTGCCCTGTTTACACAGGGCAATGATCAGGAAAAAAGTGTTCTGTTAACGCCCGTTTGCCTGATAATTGGGCAGTGTAAAAGGGCTTTTACCCGCTTGAGACCAGTTTACACGTGCAGGAATGTTTTCTGTTCAGTATTTTGTACACTTGCTTTCTCTTTATCTTGAAGGCTTGTTGATAAGAGTTAGTTTTATTAACTCAAAGGTTCAGAAGTCATCCTACCGGATAACTAAAGGCCCTTTTACACCAGCAGATATTCAGCCGGCACAGCGAGCGCCAATCAGCGAGATGTCGTTGATCGGTGCTCGTTTGCTCCTGTCCTATGGATGGGGACGAGCGGTCGTTACTCCGATCGCTCGTCCCCATACATCGTTGTCATGTCGGCAGCGCGTCTCCCTGTTTATACAGAGATGTGCTGCCGACAACGATGATCTTTTACTTTTTTAAAACCAAACTACCAGCAGATCGAGCGTTTGCTCGTTCATCTGCTGATTGCTGCCCTTTTTACACAGGGCAATTATCAGCAATGTCTGCACGATAAACGCCCTGTGTAAAACCCCCTTAAAGAGGCTCTGTCACCACAATATAAGTGGCCTATCTTCTACATAATGTGATCAGCGCTGTAATGTAGATTGCAGTATTTTTTTTATTTAGAAAAACGGTAATTTTTGATGGAGTTACGACCTATTTTAGCTTTATGCTAATGACTTTGCATGTTTTACTTTTTTTTTACCCTGGGAGATCACACTAAATGTTCCACAACCAATAATATCCATGTACTTCTTAAACGCCAAGCATGAGCTTGTGGCTGTTGGGGCCTGCTGGGAGTTGTAGTCTCATAACAGCTGGTAAATCACTGGTGCTGGATCACTGCCTTGGACTTTGTGTAGTTGCTATGGATGCATGTGAATGCATGAAGCCTTTAAAGTTGTGGTGCGATATTGCTTTTCATACCGATTGTCTGATCTACAGTATAGGTCTTCAGTATATAGAAGCCCAGACCCCGCACTGATCACGTATAGCGGCCATGCTGCAGCTCTGCTCCTATGCAAGTGAATAGTGGGGACATGTCCTCAGTATGAAAAACCACCCTGTGCCTGGACAACCTGTTCTTAAGGAGTGGGGTTTCTTCCCAGCATGCCCTAAAATCCACTCCTTTTCTCTATGGTGTGAAGGGGAATCTTTTACTAAAAATACTTCTGCAATGTGGGCAATATTGACCTGAAGGGAAGCAGATCTGGGTCAGTTGTCTATTATCCTGCCAGACCAATGATGAAATATCTTCTGACGCTTCACAAGTGTGGTACAAGGATGTATCGTACTTCAGGTGCTGCTGTCTGAGGCTTAGTCTGACGTAAGACAAAGCCATAATGTGAACCAACTGGGGAAGTGAAGTTTTTTTTTACTTTTTTCAATTCTGTTTAATACTCCTATGCGTTCATTGCAGTGTATCTCTGATGTAGGTCAAATGTGGTAACTCCTTCCTGACTTGCATCATATCTGGTTAGGGGAATTATGGAGCAGGCTCACGGGCTGAGCCTGCTCCATACAATGCTGGTGTTACAGCCAGCACTTTACTAATGAGCGGGCTCGAGCGCGACCCCCCCCCTCATTTAACCCCTTAGATGCTGCAGTCAATAGACTGGCATCTAAAGCGTTAGAGTATTGATAGCCCCCCCCCCCCCCTCCTGACAGTCCATGGTCCCACATCCCTCACACTTGTAGCGGCGGTCCACAGTATTACAGCTTTTCCCATTCACTTTAAAGTAAGAAGGCTGTAATACTGTGAACCGCTGCTAAAAGTGTCAACAATACACAGTACAAGCATTGACAGTAATGAAGGGGAAGCGGTGCTCGTAGGAGCGCCGTGGCCCCCTCAAAACAGCTGATCGGCGGTGGTGCTGGCAGCTAGACCCTCACAATCAAATATTGATAACCTATCCTGAGGATAGGCCATCAATTTCTTATGACTGTAAAACTCCTTCACTTCTGTGTATAGGACTGAGCAGCTGCTATACTCAAACTCTGGAAAGAATAAAAGTATTGGATGCTCTGTGTTTTATCACGGTCCTAAAAATCTTTTTAAGGTTTCCTTTCAGTGGTAATGCTAGACAGGAAGTCTGCGGCGTGAATCAAAAATCTTACACTATCTCTACGTCTGTCTGGTTATAATCATTTCTGGAGATGCCTGTATTTCCACCTGGTTTTATTGATTGAAACTTGACTGCTTGTGGTTAAGTATTATAATTGGAGGCTGCTGCTAAAACAAGTCCCTGTACCTGGAAAGCTGGGTGACAACCAATATGGCCACAAGTTATTTGTTGCCCAGATTTCCTGGGCTTAATTAAAGGGGACCTGTCCCCTACATTATGCTGCCTTCATCTGTGAGTACAAGTTTGGTGTGGTGACCCGTCTGGTTGTGACTGCGCCTTGTAATCCTGACCTTACTGCTCCAGTATTCAGGCCCTTGTGCAATACAAGATGTACAGTCTGTCGAATGTTGTAATACTATGGAGAAAACTTGTGACCTTTTATTTCTAATGTTAAATACCTCTCTGCCGAGTAGACTGCCAACCCTTGATGACTTGTTATATACTTGTGAAATGCAAATTAACTTGCTGTCGAGTTCTTGGGTAACAATATTCATGAATATGGTTAGCAGTTCCTCTTAACAGGAGACTTTGTGGCCACTGCAGTAGAAATGTAGTATTACGTGGAAGTCGGTCAAATGAATGGGCTTCCATGTGATACATGGACATCCAGATCCACAGGAGTGGGGACTGCAAATACTCAGCAGCTCACCTGTTTGAAAAATTGTGCTTTAACAAGTGTCCATAGCCTGCTTGAGAAAGGTCCTGAGAGATTGAAACGTTGCATGGGTGATTAAAGGTTTTCTGAGTTTTTGAAGTGCTTTCTGTTCATATAGCCAATGAAGTGACAGCTGGAGTTCAGTATTTCGGACTACAGTGGTAGCTTGAGGTGCAGTGAGAACTGCCTCGAGAGATGGCATGTGGTTTTTACTGCAGTTTTTGATGCAGTTGCATCTTCTACCGCAGGTGTAGTGAAAAACAAACACTAAATCATGGTTAAAACGCATGCATTTTTAAAAAAAATAAATAATCTCCGCTCAGCCACCAGTTCTGAATGGGCCCTTAGTGAAACAATCCTTTTTAATGGGGCACCCCCTCCCCAATCTGGGCCTCCATAGACATCAGATGGTCGTCTAAGGCTTCGTTCCCATCTGTGCCAGAGTCCCATTCCATCAGAGCTTTCTGTTGGAACAGGACCCTGACTGACACAAATGGAAACCGAAGGTTGGCTACGCTATTGCTTCTGATGATGGAACCCTTGCACAACGGAAACCATTGGGACCAGATCCATCACCATTGAAATCAATGGTGACGGAAGCCTCTGGTTTTGGTCCCGTTCCGACCGAAAGCTCTGCTGGAACGGGACCCCTGGCGCACATGTGAACAAAGCCTAATCCCACCAAAATTGGTGAGTTGGGCTCAGGTGTGTTTTTTTTTTTTTTTGTTTTTTTTTTAGTCTGGGCACTCTAAAACTCACAGCATGAAGAAAGCGGTCCTTCTGCATTTTTAAAGCAAAGCTATAAGTATATAGTGAGTATTTGTTGCTGTAGTCTGTACTAGAACCACATCATTCGAATTAACTCTTAGCATCAACTTTGTATTGAAAGTTTCATGTTGTGTTGCCAACCCCCCCCCCCCCTTTTGATTGTGGTCAAACATTAATTCTCTTTCTTTCTCTCATTAGACTGGCCGGGCCTGAACATTAACCTCCCAGAAACGTACTGAACAGTGGACGTCAAGAGGCTGGACAACTGGATGCAATTGCCTCTGGATCTATAAAGTTCAGCTGTGGTGGAATATGGGTCAGAAGGTCACAGGAGGCATTAAGACAGTGGACATGAGGGACCCAGCGTACAGACCACTGAAGCAAGATCTCCAGGGTCTGGACTACTCAAAGCCTGCTCGACTGGACCTCTTGTTGGATATGCCTCCAGTGTCTCACGAAGTACAGCTTCAGCATTCATGGAATAATAACGATCGATCGCTTAACGTGTTTGTCAAAGAGGATGACAAACTTGTTTTTCACCGGCATCCGGTGGCACAGAGCACTGACTCCATTCGTGGCAAAACTGGCTATACACGAGGCCTGCACGTGTGGGAGATAACGTGGGTCATGAGACAGCGAGGGACTCATGCTGTCGTTGGAGTAGCCACTTCAGACGCTCCGCTCCATTCTGTGGGTTACACCACACTCATAGGAAGCAACGGGAAATCCTGGGGATGGGACTTGGGTAGGAACAAACTGTATCACGATGGTAAAAATCAACCAAGTAGAACATACCCTTCTTTTCTGGAGCCTGATGAAACCTTCATTGTGCCAGATTCTTTCCTGGTGGTACTAGATATGGATGATGGTACGCTGAGCTTCATTGTGGATGGACAGTACATGGGCACTGCCTTTAGAGGATTAAAGGGAAAGAAACTGTACCCTGTTGTCAGTGCGGTATGGGGCCACTGCGAAATCAGAATGCGATATATAAATGGACTTGACCGTAAGTAATTTGTTACTGCAGCACTTATTTCAGCAGCGGATCTTGTCCACGTAGACTGTTACCATTACACGCTCTCTGAAATGTAAATTCTTGTCTCCATGTAACGCTTGGTCTGGCTAATCTCTTGTAATTTGGCTCTGGTAAGGGAAGGTTACTGGTTCTGTTGGCTGTAGATTTTCAGCTTAGTCTATGTATTTGAGTAGTCGGCTATTTATAGAGGTTCTTTACTACTGGCACAGATAGTGAATGACTGAGTATTTATGGAATATGTCCATACCTGGGGGCAGTGGGGGGGTGTTAGAGTAGTGCCCCTCGTTTATGGAGGCATGTCCTAAAACTGGTCATACAACTTAGATCGAGGTTCATCAGACACTTAAGAACACCTTTAATCTATAAACTATAGAATGACTCTTTGGTTATTAAATTAGCAGGTTCAATAGGAACTACATATGAGTGACCCCTTAACCTGGGCACCTGTCATTAAATTGCATCTGTTTATTGTTGTGATGCAGTCTTTAGCCAGTAAAACCGCCACGTGGCACTGCAGTTCTAAAATGAGTATATTGTGCAATTAAATGCCTGTCAATGCCTTTGACTTAAGTATTGAAATGGAGTGAAAAATAGTAAATGCTAACCCAACCTCCTGAATGTGCTTTCCTACTGAATTATGGTATGCAGAAGATTACTTAAAATGTCAGGGATGAATAGATTTACGCAGCCCCTGTTTTTAATACTATGCAAATGGCAGTCCCGATAAAGCAATTGCCAAGAATATATAGGGGTAGTCGAGATATGTCCATGACTGACACTTTCCTGCATGATGGGTGGGCAGAAGCTGGTCCTTGTTCACCAGTCACTGCCTCCCACATCACTGCTGGAGAGGTAAGGACACTTGAGCTAAGCTATTAGGGATGTCTTTTTAAAGCTTGACTGTTTCCTTCACCACCAGTAGAATTGTTTGTTGCTCTGGCCTGTATGGTAAGTACTGCACTGGGCAAATGTAAATCTACAGTAGAGAAACCAAGACATTAACTTTTAGTGATGCAAAATCTTAAATGAGCCCAAATGTAAAAATACCCAATATACTAGAGAACCATGCACATGAGAGGGCCAATCACAGCCTGCTGGTGTATTTCATCCACATACAATGTTGTCCCTTTAATTAAAATGATCAGACAACCCCTTAATTTAAACACTTAGGCCTCATGCACACGACCGTGGTGTTTTTCTGGTCCGCAAATTCCAGGACCGTGTTCCGTGGAATGTCATCCGCAGTTCATCCGTATGTAATCCGCAGTTCATCCGTATGTAATCCGCAAAAATGCGGATGAAAAAAAAAAAGGACTTTTAAACAGGATGCCAAAAGCTTGGTCAAACCCCCTTTAGAAGGTCACATAATCCGCAAACTGCGGATGACACACGGCGGTGTATCCGCAATTTCCACGGGCCCATTGACTTCTATTGGCATGTCCGCACCGCATTTGCGGCCCATAATAAGACATGTCCGGAGTTTCTGCGGCACGGATGTGCGGACATGCGGAGAGCCGTGAAAACACGGATAGTGGGTATGGCCACATAGAAATGAATGGGTCCGCAATTAACCCGTGGATTTGCGGTTGAATTGCGGACGCAAAAACACGGTCGTGTGCATGAGGCCTTAACCTTTCAAGTAAGTGTTCTATTACAAACCTGGTAAATCCTCTGCCACTCCAGCAACTCTGGTCACATCAGCCTGGACTTTCCCTGCAGCGTTGATGTGCCATGAATCCATGTGATCACTGCAGCCAATCACTAGTCTCAGCGGTCTTGTGCCTGCATCACCACAGAGGACAGTGATTGGATGTACATGTCATTCATGCAGGAAAAGTAAGGAGTGGCAGGTTTTTTTAACAGGTGAGTAACCTTTTTTTGTTCAACATTTTACTACAGTTTAATTTGTAAAACTCTGCAATACCTGATGTGACCAATCTGTTTGTGATGCTAATCAGAGCCATAACACCATTGGCATTGGCCATGGAATCAGGGAGCCTTAAAGGGGTTGTCCACTACCAGACAACTGATGACCTGTTCAATGGATAGGTCATCTGTATACGATTGATCGGTGGGGGTCTGACACCCTGACCCTGCACAGATCAGCTGCCTCCGGATGTTCATTCCAGAAGCAGATGGCTCAGGTCACAGAATAGCGGCCCAAATGCAGCTCTGCTTCTATTCAAGTGAATAGGAACAGAGCTGCAGCACAGCCGCTGCAAGGTACGGAGCCAACTCCTTTAGACTCTGTACATTACATACTGTGCAATGACATCCGGTGCCTGCAGGCAGCTGAAGCACCTGATCGGTGCAAGGTCTAGGTTCTGGACCCCCCACCAATTGTATACGGATTACCTTATCCGGTGGATAGGTCATCAGTTGTCCGGTAGTGGACAACCCCTTTAAGGTTCCCTGATTCCATTGCCAATGGTGTTATGGCTTTGATCCACACCGCAAACCGATCATGGAATACCTGATGTGACTTAACAGAACCAGGCAATGCTTTCTCTATGGTTTGGGTTTAGTGATTGTCCGCTAGTATAATTATTAAGGTATCATACTTATGCCCTTATTTTAATAGTTCTAATGAAAATGGCTGACGGCGTAAAGACTTTCAGACAACTAGGTGTTGCACCATTTATACCCTTTCAGCAGCCATCTTAACTTGTTGTGGCCCTGCGAAAAAAACATAGTCCATATAAAACCCAAAATAGTCTGTCACTCAAGAGGAGTCTGTGCTATGTTTGTTCATGGCGTTTTCCAGCTCATTTTTCAAAGGTCCTTGTAAAAATTAAAGCAATCTGATTGCTATGGGCAATCCACTTTTCCTTTGTCAGTTTTTGGTTTGTTCCCCCCCCCCCCTCCCCCATGTGTGCTGTTGTACTTTTGTGGTCAGTGGCAGGTTTTGTTTTGTGTTCTTTCCAAATGCCAGATTAAAACACGTGTAAAATTACACTAAATGAGAAACTCCACTGTAAGAGAATGCTACACTTTAATCACAAATGTGTACACTGGCAGCTTCCCATGGCAATCAAATGACAAAGCTGCCACCGGAAAGAAGGATGTCCTGGTGGGACCCCCTCACCCTTGAAAAGACACTGCATATATAACCCATCTCTATCCACCCCCCCCCCCCCCTTAGGCCCTGAACCAGACACAACCGCATCAGTAAGTGGCACATCTAATATAGGCTTGGTGTGCCAGTGCATTCTTATTTTGGGGTATTTTAATTAATTCCACTAATGCATATTGCAAGTAGGGGGGAAAAAAATATCTCTCTATGGCTGTCCCTGGACCCCATCAAAGTACAGACTGTTTTACTGCTAAGTTTAGTTTTATTTAGGTCAGTGTGACTTTCTTTGTATTGAATCTATGACTTAGGGGGAAGGCCACATGAAATGGCATTGATGTGGCCAATAACCGCTCTGGCACCATGTTCAGCGCAGCTGTCAAATTGGCGGTTTAACCTGCAATATTGTGAGGCCATGTGACATTGTAGGTAAATTTTGGCTGTTTTGCCTGCAACAACGCATAACCATTAACAGACCATTTGACAGCCTTGCTGAACATGGTGCTGATGCAGACTTTGGTCAGATCAGTGCTGCTGTGTGGCCTTTAACCTTTTTAGGGGTGTAGTTTTTTGTTTTTTTTTAATTGGCTATAGGAATGGCCTTGCTCTCTGGTATTGTCCCCTTGCTTCATAGTGCAGCAGAATACAACATTTTCATAATTTTATTTCTGGACTACTCCTTTTTAAATGTACTCCAAGCCCCTGGCAATGATTTGTACAAAGCGTGGCGCTCCTGGATCACCAGATGTATGTGCATCTTAGTCACCACTACTAGAGAACATGCGAACAGTCAGACAACATGACCTACTAATGGTCACCTCTCAATATATGAATCGCTGCTGCTCAGCTTAGTCCTGCTCTTCTAATGTACATTGCATTTACCCTTTCTCTCTTTCCAGCTGAGCCTCTTCCTCTGATGGACTTGTGTCGACGAGCTGTTCGCCTCGCACTGGGAAAAGAGAGACTGAATGACATTCCAACTCTTCCATTGCCAGCATCCCTTAAAGGTTACCTCCTCTACCACTGACACTCCGCACCATTGCTACAGTGGACTAGTCGCCCTATGCTATGCATCCCAAGACTCCAATTCCGTCCTGAATACTTGTTGGTAGGAAGATAGTGGTACAGTTTCCTCATGTGCATGCTTCCAACTACAAAATACCTCCAAGTTTTATCTTTCTGGGATCTTGCAACAATTTGGTTGTTTTTTTTTGTTTTTTTTTTTTAATGAAGGACACCTGAATGTTGCGTGTGACTTAGAGAAGTGTTCATGTGTAATGAGTCATGTGACCAATTTTTCCTTTTTAACTTAAGTCTTTTGAACGGAGACTATTTCCATATGCCCAATGACGGGCTCTTATGTATGTCTTTCAATTTTAAATGTATGTCTTGTCCTCTTTTACTGTTGTGCCTCAACACTATTCAGAGTATAAACCTGCAGCTCCTGATATCCCTTTCCTCATTTACATGGCTTGTCTAGGCTTTCACAAATCTCCGTTTTACTTGGTCTCACCAATTGAGGGTTGGGTGTTGTCTGTTATATTTGGTAGAGGCTTGTAGGCGAATGCTCTACATATTTTAACAGGAGAGCACACCCTCAATTGTAATGGCTAAGATAAAAGTGCAACTTAAACACCCCATTTTTGTTTTATATTGCACTTTCACTTGCTGCCTATTGATCAATGCCAAGTTCACAACACCTGTTGGCAAAAGTAATCTCTGCCACTGGGTATATAAGTGCAATATAAAGCTAAAGCTTTTTAACACCAAGCATTATACTTGTATAAAGACTTAAAGGGATTGTCTGGAATTAGAGAAAGGAGCGTGGATTTTTTATTTTGTAGTCCCACATGCCATGTAGATAAAGGAATGAAGAAAGCAATATATGCACAGGTACAATGGGTAATGTTCTTGTTTTCATGTTTGTAGGTATGTGAATCACAAAAAGTTCATCGGTCACCTGGTCACTACTGAGGCAGCCAATTTGTTCTGATCTGTTGTGCGTCTTTACCCAATCTTACATATTCGTTTTATGGCCGTAGCAAAAGTGCATAGAACAAAATTGCTGCCTCCTTGTAGGTGACGGGTGCACTATAAAACACTGCTGCTGTAGGTACTAAAAGAGAAATTGGACTTTTAAATATAAAATAAAATGCACAACCATGCCAGGACTGTAAGGGTGGCTCCTGTACCAATGTTACCTGGCTTATAAGCGGTTTTGCTGGATAAGGACTCTTGCTGCATTGCACAAATTAGACTGATTTTTACAAGATGTTCTTGGGGGTTTCTGCCTCCCTGGACCTTTTTTGTCCTGTGCAAGTAGTCTTCCACCTCCAAAGTGGCTTCGTAAGTCTCCCTACTGTCTACAATTGCCTGTACAGTTTTAATCTCTTTATAATTCTGTAGATAATAAATTCTGTAATAAAGAAATAGTTTATTAAGTATAAGACACTTGTGCTCATTTACTTCATGCAAATTTTTTCATGTTTAGAGGCCTGAGGTCCTACAGAGTGTAGAATACGCAATGGATGGTTCCCTCGACCACTAAACCCCCAAAAGACACTGCAGCCTAGAAAAGGGCCCCTTATCCTGCACCCACATAAATTTCTAGGAATTCATTATATAGCTCAGTCTCTAATTCAGGGATCCATAAGGTTCCTGACTTCCCCAGAATGTCTGCCCTCATAATCTAAAGCTGCCCATACACCTTGGATAGCTGTTGGCCAAGTGCTTATTTGTCCAATAGGTATTCCTCGAGCCCCTTCACCACTAACACCCCACCTACATACATGCTCAACCAATGCAGAGCAATAAGCAATGTCTGGCAGCAATTTGTCTCCCACAGGAACAGATGAGCAGATGTGTTTATATCCCAACATTCCCACAACGTCGGGGAGAAAGGATTGAGCCAGGATATTCTCCACACACTAGCTAGTTGGCCAGTCCCAAATTAATCTGTAGGTTCAGATGATTTATCTAATGGGTATGGGCACCTTAAACTTCACCTCTCCAGATTAGGCCTGGCTAATAAACAAATCCGGTTTTTACAGCTGAGTTCCTTAGATCACTGGATTTAATTTTTATACTATTAAAAAGCAATCTCCAACTGTTAGGTTTAATCCAAAGGATCATGTACACACAAGGCCCGTGCACAAAGCTGTATCATGGATCTGTGTTCAATGCCCCTAGACTGTTAGGTGCAATAAGGGTACATAAGCACAGAAGATTTTATTCATGTGCATTTTTTTTTTACATGTAAAAGGAGTATTGCAAATCCTTATACTAGCATAGAAAGCAGGGTGGGTGGTCAGATTGGGTTACCAGTGGGATATCACATGGGTCAGTATTGGACCCTCCTTTTTTTTAATTAAATGTTTGACCTCTACGACGTAATGGCACATCACTATGTGGGTGGTGGTGTTTGGAGTAGGCTTGCCTGTTCCGTATGCAGTGGGTGTCAGCTGTGTATTACAGCTGACGCCCGGGACTAACAGCCAGGAACAGCGATCACACTCTTCCTGGCACTTTAACCCCTTAGATGCTGCAATCAATCACACTTGCAGCATCTAAGATGTTGAAACCTGGGCGAGGGGGGTTGCTTGATCTGCAGTCATAGCGCACGGACCAGTCAAATCTACAAGCATTATCTAATTCCTCCCCACTGATGCGGTCAGAACCTGAAGAAGCACAGCACCCCCCCCCCCCCCCCTTTTCCTTCTGTAACCGCTGTACTCTGGGATCCGTACTTCCTTCCAGTGTGATCTTGACATTGTCTCTAGACCTCTAATTGACTCCAAATGGAACAGTCTCAGACAGACTATATCAAGGTAAAGAGGATGTGTGTTTCTGGTTTTAGCACCCTTTAACCATATGTGGACTGTCTAGTACATGCCCCCCTTCTCCTATGGAATGTGAAGCCAGGCTATAAACTGCACTGAGGCCGCCTGTTCTCTGTGGGAGACTCGCAAATAAGAACTTGCTGAGGCTAGACACCCAAACATGGTTCAGTTCCAGCTGTAGCAAATACTTAAAATAAATGAGGTAGGAGCTTACGGTGTTTATATGCTGAGCCCTAGCAACGCTAAAATAAAGTCTCTGGGATGGGATAGAGCTTTTGTAATAGTTCTGTGAAGGGCTGCATGCATCATGTTCTCCTCTCTGAGGATTAGCACCGACCTCATGCTCAAGTGCTGAACCTGGGCAGAGGACCAGTCAGGGTTGTGTTAGAGATTTCTCTATTGGCAAGTTTAGAGTGGAGCCTGGCTGGGTCACAATCCGATATTACTTCATAATCCTTGATACCTGATTTGCTATGGATATTCTGTGGGGAAAATAGGTTCTTAACACGTCCTGTGCCAATGATGAATTCTGCAGCTCTGTTTGGGGAGACTTATCTTACCAGGCTCTGACCCAATCGCTGCTCATTGTGTAACTTTCCTATCACAGGCTCACACTAGAGGCTTTTTCTTTTTTATAATAAGCAATTTCTGTGGAGTCTGCAATGCTCTAAAAACCAACCTACAAATGGGAGTAATGACCTGCTTGGATTTAAGCCCATGGCTCTAATGCTGCAGGTTGTGGTAATCACTGTGCATGCATAATTCTACTTCTACATTATCCATAACGTTCTACATATAATAGGTGTACAGTCATACTTGAGTTTTTAATATAATACTTAGGAAGTCTTTGAAGGGTAACTAAATGTTCAACAAACTTCTGACATCAGAAGTTTTGATTGGTGGGGAAATGAGCAGAGACCCCCACCAATCGCTAAAACAAAGCTGCAGAAGTGCTCATGTGAGTGCTTGGTTTCTGTTCGGCTTTTTCCGGAAAGCCGATATATTAGAGTACGGGCTCCGATACATTGATTTCCGGAAAAAAACGAATAGAACCGAAGAGGCTGAGCGCCTCTGCCGCCTCGCTTTAGCAATTGGAGGGGGTCTAAGTGCTCGGACACCCACCAATCAAAACTTCTGACATGTCAGAAGTTTGTACGTTTTAGTTACCCTTTAATTGTCTTTAAGATACCACAGAATTAGTTCTTCATATATCACAAGACTGTATAGCAAAAATTGGCGGTGCTAAAGGGTGGGAAACCCACAATTTGGATGTTACACATAAAGCTTAAAGAACAACTATATAGGGTTTTCCCACAGTACACATTTATTTTCTTGTGTTTTTATAGCACCAGCATATTCTGCAGCGCTGTATAGTCTCCATTCACAACAGTCCTTGTCCCCAATGGGGCTCCCAATCTAATTTCCCTAGCTCATACACACTAGGGCTAACTTCAATTGGAGCTGGTTAACCTATGAGTATGTATTGTAGGGTGTGGGCAATAACCCAAGCAAACCTGAAACAGATATGCCCTAAATTTATTCGCAGGTGCCCCATGGATTCTGAGAATGGAGAAACCTTGTCCCTATTAAAGACAGATGACCTTACATGTGCAGTCCTCTGAATTATGGTGTATGGAAGGTGCAGGAACAACCATGCATGCTCTCAATTTGTGAGATACTTAATTCTAGAATTTGGTCCCTGTAAAGTTTGGAGAAATCAATGCCCCATGGGAGACCTTATATAGTCCTTTTCATTGATTTGTGGTTAATTTTTGGATCGGTGCTTGTAGAAGGACTTTCAGTAAGATATTGGTTTGTGAACTACTGGTGTCTACTTGGTCATGATCTAGATCCGTGTTCCCCCAACATGTCCGTTTCCAGCAATTCGAAGGAGCTGGATAGCTTATAACTTCTCTTATATTCCAATATCAATCACCAATGGATAGGCTCTAAAATAGATGTGATCTAGACCAGACCCGCTCCTATGTATAGCCGCCTTTTCTTCTATACAAAGCTTGTGATAGATGAAGTCATGTATATTTATTCCCTATACCATCTACTTCCATGTAGAAATACAGCTGTCTGTAAAGAGGAACAGCATTGCCAAACTGGACAAATTGTACAGTCTAAACATCTGGCATGTTGTGTTCAACAGGAAGAAAAACATCCTTTACAAGTCCTCCCCCTCCCTTGTATTTTTCAGTTGCAAGGCTTATCTATTTTGCAAGAATTCTTCATTGAGACATCTTGGCCACAAGTCTTCAGAACGTAGTCGTGGCCTGACCCTAACTTCATGCCAGCGTTAAAGCTGAAATGCCTGTTGGGATAAGTCTAGAATTTCTTGGACTAATCTCCTATGTGTGACTCCACTGAGAGTCCGGCTCATCAAACATATTGGAGCAAGGAGTGAGCCAGTTGTTCCAGTCTATAGATCTGCCAAAGGTTTAGAACATTTAATACCTCCGTTTGGTTTCTTCACAATACACTGCTAGGAAATCTATGTGTAGAGCTTATTCTCCAACAGTTGGCTTTTGTAAAGGGTGACCTTCTTTGCACCCAACCTGTAATGGGGAAACATGAACAATTTTCCCACCATTCACCCTGCTTAGAGGATTTCAATTTCTTAAATTGTGGGTGGTTTCTGGCTTCACCAAAAGCTTGGTTTACGTTACATATGTTAATGCTTAAACTAATGTGTACTAGAGGCTTTGCTCTGCAGAGATTTTCGGCTGCGCTTAAGTAACAACGCAGTTAAAGGGCGCTCCTTGTTTATACAGATTGGAATCCGCCATTTTGACGGATGAATTAATAGTGTTGAAAGAGCAACTTATTTAGATATGGCAGAAACAACATGAAGACTTGGCTTGGGGCTGAATAAGTACACAAATTCTAGAACTTGAGGGCAATTTGTGTAATGCCTTTTTTTTTTTCCTGTGCCCTCCCCTGAAACAGCGCCACTCTTGTCTATGGGCTATGCCTGGTATTGCAGCTCAACCCTATTCACTTGAAATTATACAAAAATAATAAACTCAGTTATTCAATATGGGGCCCCAATAATGCTTTTTCATGGCGAAATCCAATTTTTTTCCCACTCTAGCAGATCCATCCCGTCCATATATTACATTGACTTGCTGACCGCAACTCTGTCTACGATAACAGCTACTCATGAGTTTCAGAAACCAGACCTGCAACGATCAGCTGATCGCTGGGCCGGCTTTATTTCAAGATTGGTTGTCATGGTGAGACAACCCCTTTAAATGGGCTTTTGGTTTGGACAATGTATTAAAGGGACTGTATCAGTGATAACTCACTGATTGCTGTGATCCGCTTTCAATTCAAGTGAAGAATTTCACCGCACCCTTGGAATTAGTGGAAGTCTACGGGTGGTTTCATAATATATACAGTATATGTAATGTCCCCATATTATAATGGAAAGGGTCCCAACTTATGGTCCAGGAAAGTGATGACATAACTGATTGATTGGCATATCGTGTTTTATTATCATTGCGCATTATGTAGTACTGGCGGAGTAGGTCATAAAGCTCCATACAGGGGACATTACTAGTATCAGGGTGTAGTTATATTCCCTTTAACATAATACACTGTGATGCAGAACAGAAAGACAAGGGTTGAGAAAGGAATTTAAAGTGCTGCCAAGTATTACAGATGTTTTTATTATAACTCCAAGCAATTTTTCTGTGTCCAAACCCATTGGATGAAGTTTTGTCCTCCTATCCGACTATATGGCAGTGTCTATCATGCTCACTGTGACCAAAGGGAAATCCTATTGTAGCCCGGGTGGAGGCCAATGTACTTGTATAAACTTCTTTCCACTTCATATTTCAATAAAACATTTGGCTGTAGGTTCTCCTGCACGGCGCTCTCGCTATTTATTTATATAATCTGCCTATTGCTTACTACGTCATACATTATACCGTGGATATGATTTTGAAAAATGGCCAGAAGCCTGCAGGCATGTGTGATCAAAGTCTGTGTCTGTCTGGGGTAGGATTGTTTATCTGCGTACTAAGGCATACAAATGCCAGGCCTAGAATTGTACCCAGGCCACCCAAGCCTTAGCCTATGGAGACAGCGTTACAGGGGCGGGAATCGCTTCCATGTGTTAACACAATCTTAAGTTATTGGTTTCCTCTTACACGTTATATTACATCAATGTTTGGACAATCTCTTTTGTTAGAAAAGTCCCTGACAATAAGTGGATCACAAGGTGTCCGGCTGCTGGGAACCCAGCGATCAACTGTAAAATGTGGAGGAATGTGGCAGCCCCACCACAGGGGGAATGAAGTATTACACAGTGACCACTGAGATCAATGATCAATGTGTAAAATGCATGGTTGGGCCTTGTCCTCCAGACCCTCCTTGTAGCCATTCCTATTTGAGCCCTGCATGTTTATGAACCCATCTGATGCCATGGCATTATTTGGCCCCATCCTGAAGTGGACCATTGCTGACACTGACTTGTTTTTAACACATCTCATCAATAGACCAGAATTCAAGGGCAATATACATAAAGTTTAACTTCTCACCATTTGCCGTACAGTTGAATGTAATTGATTGTTCCCTATATGCAGACTTTTCAGGCTAGAGAATTGCTGACTAAGGCTGGATTCACACAAGCACATTACGTCCGTAATGGACGGACGTATTTTGGCCGGAAGTCCCGGACGGAACACACTGCCGGGAGCCGGGCTCCTAGCATCATAGTTATGTACGATGCTAGGAGTCCCTGCCTCGCTGCAGGACAACTGTCCCGTACTGTATTCATGTTTTCAGTACAGGACAGTAGTTCCACGGAGAGGCAGGGACTCCTAGCATCGTACATAACTATGATGCTAGGAGCCCGGCTCCCAGCAGTGTGTTCCGTCCGGGACTTCCGGCTGAAATACATCCGTCCATTACGGACCGAACATGCTCGTGTGAACCCAGCCTAATATTCCTCAATTTGATAATTGTCCAGAAAAACCTAAATTATTATAAATGGCACATTATAGGTGGGGGCTCTGTTACAGATTCTGCATTGGGGCCCAGGATGCCTCTGCCTTCTAGTGTGTGACCCTGGCCTAAGAAATCTTGAAGTGTAGCTCCAGTAGTACTCTCCTGCCCGAACCGTAGAACGTCACGCATCGGTCCAATTCTAATTAATAGAAGTAATGTACAATACTCCGGATGTCATACAATTTGGGCAGGAGAGTACAACTGGAGCTAAACTTTAACCAGTTGATAATACAGGACGTGTATACTCGTCATGAGCGCCAATACGTTTTCGCATCATGATGAGTATACAGGTCATGCTGATCGCACGGTCACAGAAAGTGTGCCTGTGTGATCAGGAGCAGGGAAACAGCAGCACTGCCCTAACAGCGGAATCTCGTCCGTTAACCCCTTATGTGCCACGTTCAAAGCTGATTGCGGTATTCAAAGGGAAAATGAGAAGGGGTACCCCCTCCCCCCATTTGATCGCGTCACAGGGATTCGAGGAACATACCTTCTATGGGCAGACAGCACAGGGTCCATTGAAGGACCTCAAGCTGTCTGACCATATTTCCAGTTGTTACGGCATAACAGGTATGTCCGAACAACTGCCTGTGTACTATCAGTACACAATCTAATGTACTGGCATTTAGATATATACAAGTACATAAAAGTTAAAAAATTTAAATTAAAAATCCCACAATGGAATAAAAAAAATAAAGTAATGTTAAATATTACACAAATGCAACATTTTCAAATAACTTCAGTCCCAAAACATAAAAAAATATACACATATCCGTAACACCCTGCACAACAAATTTATAGCATCACTTATGATGATTGGTGTATGCTATAAGAAAAACTGCAACAGAACTTCATTTATGCTAAAATAAAAATTTATATAAATTAAACGATAATGTAAATGTACTAAAAAAAAAGCTGCCGACATAAAGTACAACTCGTCCCGCAAAAAAAAAAAAGTCTTATACAACTACATCAAACCCCTTAAATGTGTACTAATCCTATAGATACATGTTGCCTAATATTCAAAAATCAATCTAAATCTATATTTCAAGAGTATCAAATGTGGAAATATTTCCGATTAAGTAGTAATTAGGTAGTGATCTGGGACTAGCAAAACGTGACTGCGCAACTAGTGACAACCCCTAGGAGAGCTGTAATGTCGGCGATGTTGGTTGTCACTCATCTCTACTAGAAGCCTTTTATGCTGCAGATTTTGGTGTGTTTTTTTACTTCACTTTTTTTTAGGTCAAATTACGTGCAGAAAAAATCTGCACCGTTTAGATGAGATTTCTTGAAATCTCATTGACTTTGTTGGTAATGTATTACGCTGCGGATTTGCCGTAAGAAAATCTGCATGGAAAATCCGCACGTAATACGCATCGTGTGCCTTTGGCCTTATGCTTTAGTTTAGTGTTCAGTTAATTTCTGCCTTATTATAGTATTACACACGATGGGGGGAGGCCCTTTAAGAAACACTAATGATCATTTTCCAAGAATACTTTATCTGGAATAGATGACATATTAAGTGGCCTTGACATTATGTTCTTCCCCTGGGGCAGGTGTCTCTTTCCGGCCTCTCATCACTGATAGACGTGGTATTCAGCTAAATATAAGTGGTGGTTAGCATGACCTGCAGGCCACTAAGAATGTTTTCTAGAGGAAGATTGTAATTTGGAAAGACTAGACTGCTGTGGCTGCTGGTGCAAGATAACATGTCTGGAAGGAGCCCATCTAGACATACAAGGGGTTATTCATACACCACAATGCTACTGATTGGAGGCGGACATTGACTTGAAATACTGCAAATGTCTGATAACGCTTTCTACCATCACTATGTACCAGCACCATGATTTATGACACATATGGTTCATTTCTTCTTTTCTTCCCTCCCTTTATGGCTCCGAGCTAAAATAAATGTTTAGTGGTTTAGTCCCGACTGCCTCATTGAACTCGCTGTAAAAAAAAACCTCTGAATTTCAACACAAATTGCCTGAAATTTGTTTCAGTGTGAATCACGCATTTTATTGCTCTGTGGAGTAGTCAGCGTGGTCTGTGCTATCACACGTCAATGGCAAAAAGACAAACATGAAGAACATGCGTTTTTCTCTGATGTATATATCTATATATATATATATATATATATATATATATATATATATAGATATATACACATACACATACACACACATATATTGTATATAGCTATCATGATCCCCAAAATGTCAGCAACAGATATTACATTAGATTGCACAATGAATAGACATAGACTAGAGGGTCTCCTATAGGCCCACCTATTAATCTGATATATGGTCTTATTTTAAAGTGTAGCTAAACTTTTAAAAAACTTTTGACATGTCAAAAGTTTTGATAAGTGAGGGTCCGAGCAATGAGAACCCCACCGATCGCTAAAACAAAGCGGCAGAAGATATGCCGCTTTGTTTCTGATCGGCTTTCCTCGGAGTGGTGTAAGGGCTCAATAGAAAGTCTTTGAATCCATACACCGCTCGCTCGGCTTTCCGAGGAAACAAAGTGGCACAACATACACCCAAGCACTTTTGTCGCTTCATTTGAACAATCGGCGCGGGGGGGGAGGGGTCTCAGTGCTCAGATCTCCAACGATCAAAACTTCTGACATGTCACTTAGTTACCCTTTAAGGCGTCATGTACATTGCAGAGCTGCGTTTACAGAGGCACACCAAGTCCCTGCAGCGTGACACCATATTACAAAGATATGCTGCCCTAGGAGCACTGCTTCTATGGAAAAATACTTCTGTAATATGGCAACTGATGTGCCACCATTTTTTTTCCATTGGATTTATATTAAAGCAGACAGAAAAAACCCTCCATCTAAAACTGAGTGAACACAGAGGTGTAGCAGGACCCCATCAATTCTATGGGTTTCTTATTACAGCTCCATACAACTCGGAGGTTTGTGGAGCCCTAATACGTTCACATACATGAACCGTATGGGGTGCGCTGGTGGCGCTTGTCACCTCCTGTATTTCTTAGCAGAAGATAGAAATAAAGGTATGATTAATATTTCCTTAGGAAGGCGAGGTTGTTGACTACCAGTCACCCCCAGAATTTCCTTTATCGGGAAAACTACCGAATTGGCCACGAAATTCCTACTGGGAAATGTTTAATTTATTTGAAACATATTCCGTAGTGCTGCTCAGAGATGGTCATCACTCCCTGTCTCACAACCTAAATTCCATATGTCAGACACACACATAGGGGCACTTCAGTAGGTTTTGGAGAGACGAAACCCACACAAACACGAGGAGACCCTACAAACACCATGCAGATGTTGTATTGGCTGGATTTTAACCCAGTTGTAACAGGCAACAGCCACCGTGAGAAGCAAATTTAATTTAATTTGATTTCATTTATATTTTCTCCCTGAAATCATATACTATAGGGGGTTTGATGGTTGACATAGGCATTAGAGCTTATCGAAAGTAGGATCTGATGGCAAAAATCTAACGCCTATGGATGACTTAAAACCATGAGAGCTTTCAAACAAGGCTGCCCTTTACACTGGAAACAATACATTCAACAGAATACAGACACATATATATATATATATATATATATGTGTATATGCTGCTTCCGCCTTTCAAATTTGTCAGAATCATTTCCCATGTCACTAAAATAACACATAGACATTCCCTAGAACAGAACTTCTTTGGTTAACTTTGAAAGTGGTTAAAACCCTGATGGCTTTTTTACGTAAACTGAAGAAGTATGTGGGTCACACACCTGTGGATGCCGCCACGCTTGACTGTTCTTGTGGTATTTAGCTTATTCTAGCCCTCTTGTGCAGTAGACACAATAGACGATCTGTGGGTCAGACATTTCTATTAAGGATGTGCTGAATAAACGTGTTTAATGAAGTATCAAGTATTAAGAGGCGCAGAAAAAATATTTTTCTTAAGATTCCAATATGCCAGGACATAAAACCTGATATTTTCTCCTTCCCTGCGCCGGTTGTTTTCCCATTCTCCTTCATCCTCCATTTGCAATGACTTGATACAGAAAATGTAGCCGGATATCAGATCATGAGTATCTCCATGGGAATCGTCATTCCATGTGCTGTCTGTGACTTTACCAGGACGTCCATTTAGTTTTACATTTGGACACACAATGGACACAGCGGTTTGCATGAAACCTCATTTGCATAAGTGGCAATAAAAAAAATGGAGGATTTTGCATTTGTCAGAAACACGTCCTTAGTCGTTTCATGTGTCCTCAATAGAGGTTTAGTTATAATTTAAATTTTTCATTTATTGCAGCCACAAAAGCCATTTACAGACCACTTCATAGCGTTTACTGCTTCATATGAACTAAAGTCCAGACGAAGACAAAAAGTTCTCATAAATCTTTATAATTTGACAGCATTTTCCTCCCTCTTCCCCTGCACGTCTGCTGCGGGAGATACGGCATAAAAACCACCAGCTATTGATTTTGCCCTTGGCAAATTCTTAGAGGAACATATTTATCACTTAGAGGGGATCTGTCACCAGACAACTGTCTGAAGTCTTCTACAGATAATGCAAACTTCCCATGTGTCCCAACTTGTGACCAAAATCCTCCTAAAATATCTCATGATTTTATGGGTGTTTATACGTTTGTATATTCTACTGATTTCTATCGCAATATGTACAGCACATATAAAACTATGGAAGAACATGGACAGGCATGAATGTAGGACAGGGGCGGACATACCATATGCAGTTGCACAGGGCCCAGAAAGTAAGGAGCTCACTGCAGTTTCATCTTGTCTATAAGTTGCATGTAAGGGACTGAGCTAATGAACTTCATGGCTTCCAATTAATGGTGGATTGTCAGGGTACGGTCCCACGGTCCGCATGAGGGCAAAACCACGCTAACTTGCGGTGGCCAATGGCTGCATGATTTTGCATGGCACTACTGGCAAAATTGTGCGGCCATTGGCCACTGCAAATGAGCATGGTTTTGGCAGCATGAGAACACTGCAATTTTGGACGGTGCCCTTGGAGAGACATATACTTTTTTTTGCACTCGGGCCCCTCCACTATCTGTGTCCACCTCTGATGTGGGAGGTATATGGATTTATTTGCTGATGAAGGTCATGGGGCCGAAATGTAGTGAAGCCTTCTAGGCTAGTCAGAATACCCAAGAGGGTTCATTTGTTTCTCCAAATGATCCTATGGGTACAACGTGAGCCCACTCTGTTCTTTTGACTGGTATAGAGGCTTTCTGAGAGGCAGGCGGTGCTCATATTGCTTGCTTCTTGTTTTATAACATATTGAAGGGACTTTAAGTGGGTGGATTTATAATAAGTTGTTGGCTTATAGCAGTGATATTTCTCCTTTCCCTTTCTGTAGCAAAAGTTTAGCAGGAATTTGCCTGGGCCATTGCATAGTAATGCAATGGGTGACAATGGATGATCTCCCCAGGCCTCTGTGTTGAGCCGTTGTCACCCATTCAGTTTTAGGGTCTTTGGGTTCTTAGTGGATAATGTATGAGGATTTCTATAGTGTGTCAGCCCCTGCAAATTGCAAGTTCTCTTGGCCGTGGAGCTGAAGACAATTAGGCAGAAATAAAAATGGTGGCTGGTTGGAAGAGGGAAATATAAAAATAGGACGATCAGCGTGTAAGATGGAAGTAAAAAAAATGGGTGATAGAACAGAGAGCAGTAGTGTCTGTCACCTGAAACCTGCCATATACAGTGTGTTCAGAAATTGCGCGGAGGGAGGACGGAGGCCCGTAAAAGACAGAGAAGTGCAGGGTAAGTATTCCCTATTGCATTAAATCTGTAAGGTGGGAATGTATCATGTATATATTTTTATGACAAAAGAGGAAGAAACCTGTATAAATATATATACATTTTTGTCTTGAGATATATAAGTCAACACTACTTAAAGGGGTATTATGGTTTTAGCTAATTAAGGTTATTCATTGTATAATAAAAAAAGATACAATTTTCCAATATACTTACTTTATCAATTTCTCACAGTTTTCAAGATCTCTGATTGCAGTCATTTAATTGGAACCCACGTTGTTTCGATGGAATAAAATCTGTGTGTGACGGACGCACAGGTGCTCGGCTCGTCACAGTTACAGTACAGTTATCTGAGCCATGCCGATGAAATGTAAAGCACAGATGTGCCGGGTCCTCTAGAGAGTTCTTAATAGCTGCTCTCTATACTGGCTGATGAATGAGAGTCCTGAACGGGGGACCTCCATCTATATATTCAGAATTAACCAATACCCAAACATATTTGAAACTGACTTTATATAGTATAGATTACAAACTTTGTAATCCACTCTCCATTTCAAAGTGGTTTTCAAGCCAAAATCATGGTTACCGCACTATACAGGGGTGGACATACCATTGGTGAAACCTGTGCAGCTGCACATGGGCCCAGTAGGTAAGGGGGCCCATTGTCTCCTTAAGGCCCTGTTCACACAGAGTTTTTTGCAGGCAGAAAAATCTGCAGATTTTGACCTGCCTGCACTCTGTTTGCCGCGTTTTTTGCAGCGTTTTTCGGCCTTGGCCATTGAGCGGCGTGGGCAAAAAATGCAGCGAAAACCGCTTTCTCTGCCTCCCATTGATGTCAGCGACAGAAACGGCTAAAAGTGCATGCCGCTTCTTTTTCCCACGAGCCTTTTTTTTTCCGCTCGCGGGACAACAACGCCTCCGTCTCCTATTAAAATCAATGGGAGGCGTTTTCGGACATTTTTTGCAGCAGTTTCCGAGTCAAAAATCGCAAAAAAAAACTCGGTGTGAACTAGGCCTAAAACAGATTTCCAGAGGAAACAATTTTGAGGGCATACAATCAATCTAAACAAAACATGTGTATGTCCATTATTTATTACATCTTATAGGCTACGTTCACCTATGCAACCAAATTTTAGTTATTACTCCAATGCATGTAAAATTAATGTTTCTGTGTACAGCTCTAAAGCTGACCTAGACGTCTCCAAATGTTATACAAAAGTTTTGAGTAGTCTGATCCTGCAGACTTAGGGTATGTTCACACGGCCTATTTACGGACGTAAATCGGGCGTTTTTGCCCCGAATTACGCCCGAAAATAGCGCCTCAATAGCGCTGACAAACATCTGCCCATTGAAAGCAATGGGCAGACGTTTGTCTGTTCACACGAGGCGTATATTTACGCGCCGCTGTCAAATGACGGCGCGTAAATAGACGCCCGCGTAGAAGAAGTGACCTGTCACTTCTTTGGCCGTAATTGGAGCCGTTATTCATTGACTCCAATGAATAGCAGCGCTAATTACGGCCGTAATTGACGCGGCGTTCAAGCGCCTGCACATGCCGGTACGGCTGAATTTACAGGGATGTTTTCAGGCTGAAACATCCCCGTAATTTCAGCCGTTACGGACCCCCGCCGTGTGAACATACCCTTACTCTCTTCCATCTGTCCTCTACCTCCTGCCAACCTGTAGGAGACAGATGAAAGGGAGTATGACTGCAAGATCAGACTACACAGAGTTTGTAGTCTGTAACCATGGAGGCACAGTTCTGCATAGGAGTTATAGACAAAAATGATAGGAATGTTTTAATCAAGACTTATTGCAAACGTGTTTTATTTTTTATTTTAGATGCACTGGGACAATAAAAAATGATGTTGTTATCATTGTGCGCACAGGTAAGAACTGTCCCTAGCAGCAAGCGATTGGCTCCAAACCAGATCCAAGTGAACTTGTATTCTGCAGGATCTTTGGGGCTCATTATTGTGCCACAATCTGTGCCCATTGGAGGACCGTCGTTCTCCATTTGGCCAGTCTGACCCATATATTTTACTGAATTTGAACAGAGAATGTTGTATACAGAGGGAAGAAATGGCACCCTGTATATAAGAATGTAATTACTGCACCACTTGGCACATTTACGAGGCATTATGAAGATATATGTGAAATCTAGCACATGATTTAAAGAAAACAGAAGTGGTTTCTTTAAAGTGTAACCTCAAGCGGCTTGCCTGGCTAATGACTTCATAGGGATCTGCATGTTCTCGTCTAGACACCCTTCCTCCTCAGCGCTGCAGGGAAGACTCATAGGCAGAGATCATGAGGTCAGTCTGGGTGTTTTCTCCCATCTGCACAACCTGCAAAGACGGATACAGCTGCATCCTCCCGAATATTACTCCGCAGTCACACTGTGCACCAAGGCATTTCTCAACTGTTACCACATCCAAGTAAAAGTCGCAGCGAGCTGTGATATCGTCCTCCTCGCTCTGGCAGCCGCATCAATCCAGCAGCCTGACTTCAAAATTACCTTCATATCAGATTTGTTTTTCTGTTCCTGAGTTTTTGATTTGTTCCACAGGTTTAGGCATACTCAGACTTTACGTAAAACCGCAAATAGGCAGCAATGTCGTCTCATGGCAGCAGTCCATTCAGGAAAAAAACGCTTAACCCATTACTGGCCCTCCAAGTCACCTCACCGCTCATGGGTCTATTGAAGAATACGTAACTGTCTGTATGGAACATGTGTGGAGAATTATCATTTACTTCTGACATTCACATTGGCGACTTTAGGCCACATGCACACAATGCGTGGGAGTATGTGCGGATTTTCTGCAGGGATTTTACAGCAGCCAATCCGCAGCGTAATACAGTACCAGCAAAGCAAATGAGATTTCAAGTAATCTGATCTGGATGTCAATTTATCTTGCGTTTCCATCACAAAGTTACAAAAAAAAATACACAACTAAAAAAACGCATAAAAATACCCGTAACATTAGGTGCAGATTTTATCTGCGTAATTACCTGCGTTTATTTGCGATTTTCAGCGATAAATACTGCAACGTGTGCATGTAGCCTAACCTTCTGATCTTCAGGTTTTTGCTTTGTTAGGGCTTGTCCACATGTAACGGAATTGGTGCAGAAAATTCTGCTGCGAAAAAAATTCAACATTTTCTGCATTTTTTTACTGCAGAAAATGGTGCGGATTTTGCTACTTTTTCTCAATGTCGGGAGATGGTGACGTCTCCTCTGAAAACCACAGCAATTCAGTCCACGTTCCGCAGCAGGATTTGACATGCTGCGATACGAAATCTGGTCAGAGATTTTACGCAGCGTGAGGTTGAGATTTCCTAAATCTCACCCACTTTGCTGCTACTGTATTCTGCTGCGTATTTTCCATCCGCCATTCCGGACGGAAAAAAAGCAGCAATTCCGTTATGTGTGGACAAGCCCTTACCCGCGGCACATTTTGTTGCAGAAGTTACTGCAATGGAAAATCAGTTCCATTAATCTTAATGGGGTTGTTTCTTCAGCAGGTGCATGGATTTTTGCAAGTTCCATCTAGACGAATGGAACTGATTTTCAGTCACAGAAATTTCTGCAATAAAATCGACACCCTTAGGCCTTGTTCCCACAGTGCAGATTTGCTGCGGATTTATATGTATTTTTTAAGCCAGAACCAGGAATGGAAGCTAAACGAAATGAATATATAAAGAAAGGCCTTATAGGCAGTGGCGGATTATCATTAGGGCGTTTCGGGCGGTCGCCCGGGGCCCAAGACTGCCAGGGGGCCCAAGGAGCCTATGACCGCCGGAACCCCCTCATGCCCAGTGGCGTCGCTAGCACCGGAGGGAGCCCCGGTGCCAGGACCGCACCTGTCAGGCGAGGGGAGCTTTGCTTCTACTTAGCAGCCGTGGTCTGTGCTGCTTTAGAAGCTCCCCCTCCAGCCCCCCTTCCCTGCTCTAAACATCTCTGCTGCTAGCTGTCGGGACATGGGGGAGGGGAGACTGTCGGCGGGCTCTGTGCTGTGAGCAGGAGAAGAGCTGCAGTGAAGACATAAAAGGTAAGTGCATGTGTGTTTAATATCCATATTCATGTGTGTTTAATGTCCATATTCATGTATGTTTAATGTCCATATTCATGTATGTTTAATGTCCATATTCATGTATGTTTAATGTCCATATTCATGTATGTTTAATGTCCATATTCATGTGTTTACAAGGTGTACTTTGTGTATAATGTGCATACTCGTGTATAATGTGCCTACTTAGTGTATAATGTGCATACTCGTGTGTACTTTGTGTACTATGCATACTTTGTGTATAATGTGCCTACTTTGTGTACTTTGTGCATAATGTGTGTACTTTGTGTACTGTGCGTACTTTGTGCATAATGTGCGTACTTTGTACTGTGCGTACTTTGTGCATAATGTGCGTACTTTGTGCGTACTTTGTGCATAATGTGCGTACTTTGTGCATAATGTGCATACTTTGTGCATAATGTGCGTACTTTGTGCATAATGTGGTACTTTGTGTACTGTGCATACTTTGTGCATAATGTGCCTACTTTGTGCATAATGTGCGTACTTTGTGCATAATGTGCGTACTTTGTGCATAATGTGCCTACTTTGTGCATAATGTGCGTACTTTGTGCATAATGTGGTACTTTGTGTACTGTGCATACTTTGTGCATAATGTGCATACTTTGTGCATAATGTGCGTACTTTGTGCATAATGTGCGTACTTTGTGCATAATGTGCCTACTTTGTGCATAATGTGCGTACTTTGTGTACTTTGTGCATAATGTGGGTACTTTGTGCATAATGTGCGTACTTTGTGTACTTTGTGCATAATGTGTGTACTTTGTGCATAATGTGCGTACTTTGTGCATAATGTGGTACTTTGTGTACTGTGCGTACTTTGTGTACTTTGTGCATAATGTGCGTACTTTGTGCATAATGTGCCTACTTTGTGCATAATGTGCGTACTTTGTGTACTTTGTGCATAATGTGCGTACTTTGTGCATAATGTGCCTACTTTGTGTACTTTGTGCATAATGTGGTACTTTGTGCATAATGTGCGTACTTTGTGCATAATGTGCCTACTTTGTGTACTTTGTGCATAATGTGCGTACTTTGTGCATAATGTGCGTACTTTGTGCATAATGTGCGTACTTTGTGCATAATTTGCGTACTTTGTGCATAATGTGGTACTTTGTGTACTGTGCGTACTTTGTGCATAATGTGCATAATGTGCGTACTTTGTGCATAATGTGCCTACTTTGTGTACTGTGTGTACTTTGTGCATAATGTGCGTACTTTGTGCATAATGTGCCTACTTTGTGCATAATGTGCCTACTTTGTGCATAATGTGCGTACTGTGTGTACTTTGTGCATAATGTGCCTACTTTGTGTACTAGTGTTTAGGTAGTGTTAGCAATAGTTACGGCGCGGCAGGGTGGTGGTGGAGAAGGGGGGCCCAAGTTTGGGTAACAGCCCAGGGCCCATGGTCTTCTTAATCCGCCACTGCTTATAGGTTTGCTCTCCTGGATCCAATTCTGGTCTTGGCTTAAAAAATGCATGCAAAATCTTCAGCAAATCTGCACTGTGCGGATAGGCTGGATTCACACGTTCCAGATTTGTTGCAGATTTTGGGGAAAAGTCAGAAGTGGATTCCAAACGGAGGAGAAGTGTAAGGTCTTCCTTTATATATCTCATTCCTTTTGAAACCACTTCTGGCTTTGGCTCAAAAATCTGAGCCAAAAACTGCATCAAAACTGTGTGTGATCCTGGCCTAAGGGTCGTTTTTTGGTTCAGAGCAGTAAGATGCGGTAACATGCGGGTATTCAGTTCTCTTTGTTAGTACACACATGCTGTTTTATTAAATATGTTCCCCCGCAGATCTGACAGTTTTTTATAGGATTTACACAAGCGTGTTCGGTCCGTGATATACGGACCGTATGTCGGCAGTATTTCCCGGACCGAACACCCTGAGGGGAACCGGGCTCATAGCGCCTATCTATGACGCTAGGAGTCCCTGCCTCGCTGCGGGAAAACTGTCCCGTACTGAAAACATGATTACAATATGGGACAGTTTTCCCGCAGCGAGGCAGGGACTCCTAGCGTCGTACATAACTATGACGCTAGGAGCCCGGCTCCATGAAGTGTGTTCGGTCCGGGAAATACTGCCGACATACAGTCCGTATATCATGGACCGAACATGCTCATGTGAATTCGGCCTAACTCTGGTAATAAGTATTTACGAGGGGATTGCTGCTCATACCTTTCCCTAATATATTGTTGTATTCACCTTCGCTGAGCCTACACTATAATGTTATTGTACAGCTGTGTATGCACATTTTGCCTAGTGTCAAGAAATATGTCAGCACCATAGAGATAAAGGGTGAGAGTATTAACGGCATTGTGTTTGTGAAGAGCTTTATGACTACAAGACATTGGTCACTTCTACAATGAAAGAGTTGATATTGATTTTCTGCTTCGTGAACTTTGGATGATTCTCCCTATTGATAAACTAAGACTCTTTGTCCCCAGGACTGTAGTTTAAATGGTCACAAGATGGGCTCGGACCCAGAGACCCCGAATTAGTGGGGGCTTCCACAGGGGGTAGTGGATGAATGGACTCTGTTGAGTTTTCTGTTGAATTTTGCTATGTACAGCAATCCCTGGAACTATTAAATCTGCAAAACAAGTAACTGTTACGCTGTATAGAACATGTGATGTCGAGAATATTCTATATAATGATCATCTGTTTATCTTCACCTCAGGCTGACCCAAGTCCTCTACTGGCAAGCCTGAGTGTCACTTTATTATTAATTCTTGGGGGCGCATACACACAGCAATTTCATGTCCTTGCGCATGCGACTATGGACGGTGACTGATGGAGTGCCTACGAGTCCATATTAAAGAGGACCTGTCACCTCTCCTGACACGTCTGTTTTTAGTAAATACTTGTATTCCCCATGAAAAAACAATTGTACAGTGTCTTTTCTTAGAACTCTGCCTTGTGCTGTTCCTCTGTTATTACTCTAAGAAATGTATGAATAGATTGACAACTGGGTGTTACTAGCTGGGGGTGTGTCCCTGCACAGACTGACACTGTCCAATCAGTGCTGACATAGTGAGACTGAGTAGGGACACACCCCTTTGACAAGGGGAATGGTAACACCCAGTTGGCAAATTATTCATACATTTCTTAGAGAAATAACAGAGGAACAACAACGCAGAGTTCTAAGAAAATTTGTTTCAAAATTGTTATTTCATGAGGAATAGAAGTATGACAGGTCCTCTTTAAGGAGCTGTAAGCACTCCGTGTGCTGCCATTTGAAGTCCCCTGGCTTCTAGGGTACAGTACCTCCATATTATGGCATTTAATGGAGCATGCCATCAGAGGAACACATAGGTACAGTATAGGCTCATGGGTTATGGGTGCCGTATTCGGGAGCCCTGTGATATGGATCGCGAATCCAATCATGTGCGTGAGGCCTTAGTTTGGTGAAACTCACACTTGTAACGGCCTCCAATATGTGCAGTTGTTATTCCTTATCTTTGGTGAACCAACCTGAATAGATCGTTTTTACAAAGGAATCTCCTAACACAATAACCTATTTACCTGTAGAGACATAGTTCACAAGCGGCAGATTTGTTGGAGATATTTCAGCGCCTGACGCATTCATCTAAATGGGAATTTTAGAAATTCATGCGCATGCTGTAGAAACAGCCCCATTCAGATGCATTTCTGCAACAAATTTGCTGCGTGTAAACATAGAGATACATTTATAACATTACAATAAGGCTGGGTTCACACAGAGTTTTTTGCAGGCGGAAATTCTGCCTCAAAATTCCGTTTGGAAGTTTGAGACAGATTTTGCTCTCCCTGCACGCCGATTTTCGCTGCATTTTTCGCCCGCGGCCATTGAGCGCCGCGGGCATAAAGCGCCACGAAATACTCTTTTTCTGCCTCCCGTTAATGTCAATGGGAGGTCAGAGGCAAAAACGCCCGAAGTTAGGGCATGTCCCTTCTTTCTCCTGCGAGACGGTTTTACCGCTCGCGGGAAAAAGACGCCTCTGCCTCCCATTGAAATCAATGGGAGGCATTTTCGGCCCGTTTTTGACGAGTTTTGCAGTGCGGTTTCCACGTCAAAAAACTCTGTGTGAACATACCCTAAAGTTGCAGCAGTTCTCATCTGCTTGTACCATTCCTGATCTCTGACAATATCATTCCACTGATGTTCTCCAAATTTAAAGTAGAGGGGGAGTGTGGTACCCATATACTCCATGGAGGCTGCTCTACATATACATACTGAAGAAGAAATTATATGGAAATTAGCGGGGTGCAAACCGCTAAGAACCACTGCAATATTTACTGGTAGTATAAGTGTAATTATCTCAAGTAATGCCGGGAACCTTTTAAAATAGCATTTCATGATTTGTGACCAAATCCTCTCGGGTTACTGCGCTAATGATGTGGAGGAGAGTGGAGATAATAACATATTGCTTCAGCAGTAATATTAACACAAAAAACACTGGTATATAATGTGGGGTAACAACAATCCGCTACGTCACTATTAAGGGACGACGGTAAAGGCCATTTTAAAGAGACCAATTATTGGGCACAGAATGCTCGTTACCAATCATTGCCCTGTGTAAACAGGGTAACGATCAGCGGATGAACATGATAAAAATGTATGGGGATGAGCGATCGTAGTAACAATCCCCATACATTACTGATCCCTATACATTACTGATCATAGCCCCTTGTAAAAGGAGCAAATGAGCGCCGATCTACGAGTTGTCGTTTACACGGCCCACATCATGCCATCAGTGGTGGATCCTTATTTGGGCGGTTCGGGCAGTCGCCTGGGGCCCAAAGCTCCCAGGGGACCCATGGCCGCCTGAACTGCACATAACCTCAATAGCTGGCCACATTCTAGCGGTCATCGGTCTCACCTGCTGATGAAGAGGTGGAGGTGGGGTGCAAAGGGAAGTCATTTGCAGGGATGAGCTAGGCCAGGAAACAGGGGGCCGGCACAGCACAGCACATCGGCTGTACAGAGCAGACTGTCAGACATAGTGATGGGCAGGTGGTGGAGTCTCTCTCCCTGACAGTCTAACCTTTGTGCACTGTCCCGCCTGTCTACACCTCCAGCAGCTGCTTGATAACGGCAAGACTGCAACTAGAGGGTGAAGGACCTGTGGTGACATCACAGTCACATGATCAAGGTCCTGTAGGCTGCCAGAGCACAAGCACCGCAGAGGAAGAGATTCTGGTAAGTGTGGTTTGTGTTTGTGTGTGTGTGTGTATAGTGTATATTGTGTGCATATAGTGTGTCTGTGTATAGTGCATATAGTGTGTGTATAGTTCATATAGTGTGTGTGTGTATAATGCATATAGTGTAAGTCTATATAGCGTGTGTATAGTGTATATACTGTAGTGTAAGTCTATATAGTGTGTGGTGTGTATAGTGTATACCTGACATATCACTATGACACGACAAACGTTTTTTAAAAGTTTAGTTACCCCTTGGGGACTGAATTTATTGGTCTGAGTTAATTTATGGGCCTGGGGTCTTAATTTGTTTAAGGGTTTGGTCTGGGGTATAAAACAATTTAGGGTGTTTCGTTTCTGAACTTCTGTGTTGCTATAGACGCTGAAAATGGCTGCAGAATCGAGGGGCAAAGATTTCTCATCAGGAGAAGTCGCCATAACGGTCTGTGTAAATTGGAGAAGAGAAGAAAAGAGAACGACTCCCATCAAAGAAGAAATCACTTGTGAGTTACTGGATCTATAGAGGATCTGTCCCCTTTCCTGACATGTCTGTTATAGGAAATCCGTGTATTCCACATAAAGTCTTTGTGTTTCGAGGACTAATAGACAAATGCGTGTTACGTGTTACCATTCTCATTGTCAGGAGGATGTGTTACTACACAGTGTGATACTGTCAGCGATGTTTGGAGACTGTCAGGCTGGGTTCACACAACCTATTTTCAGACGTAAACGAGGCGTATTATGCCTCGTTTTACGTCTGAAAATAGGGCTACAATACGTCGGCAAACATCTGCCCATTCATTTGAATGGGTTTGCCGACGTACTGTGCAGACGACCTGTCATTTACGCGTCGTCGTTTGACAGCTGTCAAACGACGACGCGTAAAAATACAGCCTCGTCAAAGAAGTGCAGAACACTTATATACATTATATGCAGGACACTTATATACATTATATGCAGGACACTTATATACACATTATATGCAGGACACTTATATACATTATATGCAGGACACTTATATACATTATATGCAGGACACATATACATTATATGCAGGACACTTATATACATTATATGCAGGACACATATACATTATATGCAGGACACACTGGCGTAGCTATAGGGGTCGCAGCGGTCGCAATTGCGACCGGGCCCAGAAGCCAGGGGGGCCCACGGCCCCCCGCACCACATCAATAAAAAGTTACTATAGTAACTCGGGCCGGGGGCCCCTGTTACTATAGTAACATACTTTACTTACCTTCCTGGTTCCGGATCGCAGCGGAGGTCCTGACGTCAAGCGCTGTGCGCAGCGCATGACGTCACAGCGCTATGCCGCCGCGCACAGCATCGAGACTACAGAACTCCCGCCGCGGCCGAAGAGGAAGGTAAGGTTAGCCCTGACTGGCGGGGTCTGACTCCTGGGACCCGCCAATTAGCTGTTTTGAAGGGGCTGCAGCACTCGTACGAGAGCTGCTCCCCTTCATTCCTGTCACTTCATTCCGGTCACACTGTGAATCCGTGTCGGCGATTCACAGTGTGAGCGAGTAGTGAAATGAAGGGGAAGCAGCTCTCGTACGAGTGCTGCGGCCCCTTCAAAACAGCTGATTTGCGGGTCCCGGGCGACACATCAGCTATTGATGGCCTATCCTGTGGATAGGCCATCAATGTTTAGGGACTGCACAACCCCTAAGCCTACGATGTATCAGGCTTAGGGGGCCCATGAGACAGGATCACAGATTGTGTGATCCTGTCTGCTGGGCCCTGTATCTAAGCCAATCACATGGTAGGCTTAGATACATGGCCCATGCGTGATCCTGTCTGCTGGGCCCTATATCTAAGCCTACCACACTGTAGGTTTAGATACAGGGCCCCAGCACACAGTAATCTTATACTGTATAAGATTACTGTCTGCTGGACCCTGTATCTAAGCCTACCTTGTGGTAGGCTTAGATACAGGGTCCCACAGACAGTATCACACATGGGCCCTGTATCTAAGCCTTAGGGTATGTGCACAGACACTAATTACGTCCGTAATTGACGGACGTATTTCGGCCGCAAGTAAAGGACCGAACACAGTGCAGGGAGCCGGGCTCCTAGCATTATAGTTATGTACGATGCTAGGAGTCCCTGGCTCGCTGCAGGGACAACTGTCCCATACTGTAAACATGTTTTCAGTACGGGACAGTTGTCCGGCAGCGAGGCAGGGACTCCTAGCGTCGTACTTATGTACGACGCTAGGAGTCCCTGCCTCGCTGCCGGACAACTGTACTAGGAGCCCGGCTCCCTGCACTGTGTTCGGTCCAGTACTTGCGGCCGAAATACGTCCGTCAATTACGGACGTAATTAGTGTGTGTGCACATACCCTAACACATGTGTTACTAATCATATTTTGTGTGTTTTCTTACAGGTTCAGTCGTTGGACTACGGTGGATTCCAGGACTACTTCGATGACAGCTTTTTTTTTATTAATAAAATGGTTAATGAGGGCTGTGTGGGTTTTTTTTTTATTTCAATAAAAAAAAAATTCTATGTCTTTGTGTTTTTTTTTTTAAACTGTATTAGTACCGCCTTGGTAATGGCCGCCGGCTGATTGACAGCATCCATTGCTAAGGCGGGGCTTAGTGTTAGCCGGTGCAGAGGCTAACACTAACCCCCTTTATTACCCCGGTACCCACCGCCACCAGGGGTGCTGGGAAGAGCCGGGTACGATCCAGTACCTGACCATCTGTAGTGATGGTCGGCCACTGGGGTGGCCGCAGGCTGGTATTATCAGGAGGGGAAAGGCCAAAAACAGTGGCCCTTCCCATCCTGGTAATGCTGCTGCTGCTTTATTGTATCTGGCTGGTTATGAAAATGGGGGGGACCCCACGTCATTTAAAAAAAAATAATTGGAAAGAACGATTTCGGGTCCCCCCCAATTTTCATAACCAGCCAGATACAACACAGCAGCAGCAGGCAGCATTACAAGGGTGGGAAGGGACACTGTTTTTGGCCTTCCCCAGCCTAATACTACCAGCCTGCGGCCACCCCGGTGCCTGCCCGTCACTACAGATGGTCGGGTACTTGTTTGTACCCGGCTCTTCCCAGTACCCCTGGTGGCGGTGGGTACCGGGGTAATAATGGGGGTTAGAGTAGCCTCTGCACCTGCTAACATTAAGCCCCGCCTTAGTAATGGAGGTTGTCAATCAGCCAGCGGCCATTACTAAGGCGGTGATAATAAAGTTTAAAAAGATACAAGCACATAGAATTATTTTTTTATTGAAATAAAAAAACAACCCTCATTAACCATTTTATTGAGAATAAAAAAAACGCTGTCATTGAAGTCCTCGTATCCGAAGTCCAACAACCGAACCTGTAAAAAAAACACAAACACAAAAATAATCAGTAACACATAAAGAAGCAAAATTATTATTCTTACCTATCCTGGGTCCAGCGCTGGAGCCGCAATGTCAGCGAGCTGGGCCCTGTATCTAATCCTATCATGTGTGATACAGTCTGCTGAGCTGTGTATCTAATCCAATCATGTATGATACTGTCTGCTGGGCCCTATATCTAATCCGATCATGTGTGATACTGTCTGCTGAGCCACTGTATCTAATCCTATCATGTGTGATACTGTCTGCTGAGCCACTGTATCTAATCCTATCATGTGTGGTACTGTCTGCTGAGCCACTGTATCTAATCCTATCATGTGTGATACTGTCTGCTGAGCCACTGTATCTAATCCTATCATGTGTGGTACTGTCTGCTGAGCCACTGTATCTAATCCTATCATGTGTGGTACTGTCTGCTGAGCCACTGTATCTAATCCTATCATGTGTGATACTGTCTGCTGGGCCACTGTATCTAATCCTATCATGTGTCATACTGTCTGCTCAGCCACTGTATCTAATCCTATCCATAGTTTATAGGGTCGTAGTGCTATAGATATGCTATGCTGTCTCATATACACACTTTTTTTTGGGGCGGACACATATGTATTGGGGCTATTTCCCGGACATTTTAAGCCCTGAGGGTATGTTCACACGGCAGCGTCCGTTACGGCTGAAATTACTGTGCTGTTTTCAGGAGAAAACAGCACCGTAATTTCAGCCGTAATGGCATGTGCAGGCGTCTTTCGCTGCGTCCATTACGGAAGTAATTGAAGCTGGTTTTCCATGGAAAACGGCTCCATTTACGTCTGAAGAAGTGACAGGCACTTTTTTACGCGTAAAAAAAAATGACCGTCGGCACAGAACATCGTAAGACCCATTCAAATGAATGGCCAGATGATTGCCGACGCTTTTGAGCCGCATTTTCGGACGTAATTCAATGCTAAAACGCCCGAATTACGTCCGTAAACAGTGTGTGTGAACCCAGCCTTAGTGACGCCCCCGGCTGCTAGTGCTGCATTGTTGGGTCACTTAGGAGACCCAGCGATGCAGCTGAAAGCGGACCGTCGGCCATGAGAAGTTTGCGTTGGGGGGGGGGGTTGCCCAGTAAGAATTTTTGCATCGGGGCCCATGAGCCTCTAGCTACGCCCCTGGCAGGACACTTATATACATTATATGCAGGACACTTCTTTCAGACGTAATTTGAGCCGTTCTTCATTGAACTCAATGAAGCACAGCTCAAAATTTACGGCTGTCAGACAAGCCTCGCAAAATGTGAGGAGGAGCATTTACGTCTGAAACGAGGCAGCTGTTTTCTCCTGAAAACAGTCTGTCGTTTCAGACGTAAATGCCTGCTATCGTGTGCACATACCCTCAGTATGTAGGGACACCGCACTTTGATAAGGGGAATCGTAACACTCATTTGTCAATGCTCACACAGAAAGTGTTCACTATAGACACGGCGTGGCAGGGCGGTGGTGGTAAGGGGGGGCCCAAGCTTGGCGAACAGCCCAGGGCCTATGGTCTACTTAATCCGCCACTGCATGCCATGTAAAAGGACCCTTAGATCACAGTGCTATAATTGGTGATACAAATACCTCGCAATCCCTTATCTTCATTATGTAATCTCTTTACAGTATACGAGTATGAGGATATAATCCCTGCAGAGTACACTATCTGGATTATATAATCCCCTGAAGTACAAATACTCACTGTCACGGTGCAATATCCCGCAGATACAAAATAGTTTAGTGATATAATCCCCTCACAGAACAGTACATCGGAGGTGTAGTCTAATATCTGTCAATTTATAGATATGATATCATTGACACTTTTTGACGTACACAAGGCTTTCTATGCAGAGGATTAAATACTCTGGTTTACACATAGTAAGAAGAGTTTTTTCAATAATAGTGATTGAATATCACTTGGATATGCCTTAATTTACTGATCATTGGCAGTTCGACCTCAGCGACCCCCACAATCCCAAATAAAAATAATTTTGTGTCAGTACCTGCGCAGCAGTGGATCGGGGATGGTGAGTCTCCATGCTTTACTGCACCTCTTCGTCCTGGTGAGGTTGATCCCCCACTGATCAACAAGTGATGTCAAAATAGTGCAACTTTTTAAAATCCTAATAAATTTGCATGTACATGACACCTATGCAAATCATTATCTATACCCAGCCTTAAAGGGGTTGTCCATTGTTAGAAAAAAACAACAATCCTGTTGTCTTTCAAAAACAGCACCACACCTGAACACAGAGTGTGCGCGGTACTGCAGCTCAGCCAGATTCACTTCAATGGAGCTGAGCTGCAATACTAGAAACAACCCAAGGACAGGTGTGGCACTGCTTTTGGAAGAAAGCAGCTATGTTATTCTATTCCTGTACAACCCATTTAACCACATACCTGACACTATACAGGACACACAACCACATAGTGTATCTGTACAATGTATATTATATGTTTCTTCATTGTTTAGTATCTAGATCCTGCAGGTGTTAGGTGTTTGCCTTTTAGGTTACAGGCCAGCTCCGAGTCTCTGAAGTTTGGAATAATTTATGTCATACATACATCTGGCTGGGGCTGGATCGCCTTGGCATGTGCAATGTATAAATTAGCAGAACATAACATAGGCATGAGAACGCAGAGAACACCAGCCAGGCTGTGAGTCTCACTGTAACCAGGCAGTTGCTAAAACAAGCGAGCGCACAACAGACCGAGGGCCTTTCCAGCTCTGGACACACTAAGGCAATATCATAAATAATATCTGTTACTGCGACTGCCAAGAACCTCTTTTCTAGAACAAAGTAGAAATGTTGGTTCACATTCCCGTGCTGAGAATTCCCTTTATGTACTGGGATTTCTTTTTGGATTTCTTTTAACTTGCTTGCAAAGTCCGCCCTGCTGCTCAGTAATATCTATTACCATTGATTCATATAGCGTCATCATGTTTGGATGCATCTGCCATTCACATCTATTGTAAGAAAAAAAAGAGAAAAAAAATGAACCCCTCCCCTCTATGATATCCATATACTCTAATAAGGAATCAGCTGATCCCAGGGGGATGTGGTCTGACTGCTGAAGCCCCTGGAGATCATATTATACCGCCATGGTGAGCTGCCGGCCCCTGAACATGTATTATTACACATCACATTTGCAATGATTCTTCCATGGGTAATAGGGGGGAATCCCGAGCATAGGGCCCATTTATGTCCATATGTGTGATTTTTAGTTTCACCATTATAATAATATGTGAGATTGTTTTGCATTTGTTATGTCACATATCATTTTTTTAATTTCCCGTTTCTTACACAGTACCGCTATATTCTGCCGTGCTATACAGAGACTGTAATCATTCGCATCAGTCCCAATGGGGCTCACAATCTAATTTCCCTATCTCCGACACATACACTAGGGCCAGTTTCATAGGAAACCGGTTAACCCTTTCAGTATGTTTTTGGAGTGTGGGAAGAAACCGGCGTACCCAAAAAAAATTAACACCTGCAAACACGGCTCAGAACATACAAACTCCATGCAGAGGTCGTCTTGGATCAGTATCGAACCCAGAACCGTAATTCTGCAAGGGAGAAGTGCTGACAAAATTAATTGCTTATTTTGTTTGTCGTTCCTATAAAGGTTTTCGTAGCATTCGCCAGTGATTTATACTCCTAAGGCTGGATTCACACGAGCATATTTGGTCCGTAAAGGACGAAACATATTTCGGCCGCAAGTCCCGGACCGAACACACTGCAGGGAGCCAGGCTCCTAGTATCATAGTTATGTACGACGCTAGGAGTCCCTGCCTCTCCGTGGAACTACTGTCCCGTACTGAAAACATGATTACATTACGGGACAGTTGTCCCGCAGCGAGGCAGCGACTCCTAGCATCGTACATAACTATGATGCTAGGAGCCCGGCTCCCTGCAGTGTGTTCGGTCCGGGACTTGCGGCCGAAATATGTTCTGTCCTTTACGGACCCAATATGCTCGTGTGAACCCAGCCTAATGTGGCATTAAATTGCTGTATGCGATGATGAGCACAACCCACTGTGTAATACATACATAGTAACATGTTCCAAATTAGGTGACTGATCTCAGGCAATTTTAGTTGAATGATTGTATTACTAAAAATTGCCTGCAAAGCTTAGGCTTAATCTTTTCTAAGAGTAGGAGACTGGAACATTTTTTTGGTGTATTTCAAGGATTAAGACTGACAGATGACATATGGAAGGGAATTTCACAGAAGAGGAGAGATACTGAAATGCACATACATTGTGGTGCTTCGCTCTGTTCCTGATCGCTTCCCCTACACACTGCTTGAGCTGAAAGTACTCTTCTCCATTCAGAACTTTAGACAGAGGACCACCGATGGGTGACATCATCTGCCTGGGTCAAAAGGGGGACCTCTGGACCTGCTGCACGCCAACCTGCCCAGTCTGCTCCTGAACATCCATATTTTATTCTGTTAACCATTAGTTTAGGGACTAATGAGAAGAGGAAAGCCACAATGGGGTTTATAGCAGATTGTAAGCAAATCCATTGATCGGACTATGATACAGGACATATAGAGGAGTATTTTTTTTAACAAATAAAGCTCCATTGCTTAAAAGGTTAAGGGTGTTTTGTAACATTCACGGCCGCGGACCATCGGGACTACTCACCCCGATGGCCGCATAGACTTGCGAGCACTGGTCCGCTCACTTCCACTCCGCTGTGTCCCGTAGGGTGCGCGCACACTCTCGTGCCTGGCGTTAAAGGGCCAGTGCGCACATGTTTAACATTAGCAATTAGCCCATGATCACTCTGGCCTATAAGAAGGGCTCTGCCCTTTTGCTCATTGCCTGAGCGTTGTTTGTATTCCTCTGTTAGTCTTGCAAACGGTCCCTTAGTGTTGTCCTGTTCCCGAGCCATGATACCTGTATCCCGTGTTGTAGTTGTTCCTGTGCCCGCTATAGTGTTGGAGTCGAGTTCTGCCATCTGCCACGTCTGCTGTGTTACACCACGTCTGGTGTCATCTGTCTCGTCTGCATCACCTGCCATCAAGATCCCATATGTGCCTAGCCGTTGCTACTGTCTGAACTATCACAGGCACCCGTGTACTTGGACTATATAGATTATTTTGGTACACTGTAGTTTGGCCAGCTGCCATCCTGCTACGGCAGTCCGGCCCAGTGGGTCCCCACACCCACATATCGTGACAGGTTTTACACTGGGCGATTATCGGGCAGAGAAGCATTCGTATAACGCTCGGTGCCGATAATTGCGCGGTGCAAACAGGCGATCGATCATCAGATGAACGAGCAAACGCTCAATCATCTGCTGGTCGTATAGTTTTAAAAAAAGTTAAATATTATCGTTATCGACAGCATATCTCCCTGTGTAAACAGGGAGATGCGCTGCTAACACGATAATAATTTATGGGGACGTGTGATCAGAGTAATGGCCGCTCATCCCCATCCATAGCTGTGTGGCCGAAGCAAACGAGCGTCGATCAACGATGTCACCCAGTGGCGTAACTATAGGGGTCGCAGCGGTTGCAATTGCGACCGGACCCCGAAGCCAGGGGGGCCCCCCGCACAACATCAATGAATAGTTACTGACTCCTTGTTTTAGAGTGCAGCGGAGGTCCTGATGTCACAGCGCTGTGCACAGCGCATGACGTCACAACGCTATGTGCTGCGCACAACATCCTGACCCTGGATAAAGTCAGGTGCTCCGCTGCGGCCGAAGGGGAGGGTAAGTTCAATGCCACTCTGCTGGAGCTGATGGGTCGGGGACCGACTCTCGGGCCCCCTTCAATCAGCTGTTTTGAAGGGGGTGCAGCCGCTCTTACTTCCCCCTTTATTACGGTCACTTTCTCACACTGAATCGCCAACACGGACATGTCAGCGATTCACAGTGTGAGGAAAATGAAGGGTAAGCAGCGCTCGTATGAGCGGCTGCACCCACTTCAAAACAGCTGATTGGCGGGAGTCCCGAGAGTCGGACTCCGACCCATCAGCTATTGGGATAGGCCATCCATGTTTAGGGTCTGGACAACCCCTTTTGAGCCTACCATGTGTTAGGCTTAGATAGAGGGCCCCAACAGACAGTAATTTTATACTGTATAAGATTACTGTCTGCTGGATCCTGTAGCTAAGCTTACCTTAGGCTTCCGTGTGCTGCGTGTGATTCGCGCAACAGTTGTTAAAGAAATGAAGGGACACATGAAACCACCTCCTTCATTTCTGTTTATTAACATAAAAACTGTGTCATAATGATGCCATATGCGCGAAAATCACGCAGCCACGCACCACATACCGATGACACACGCAACTGCAACGCACAAAAAAACGCTGCATTTTTTTTGCGCGCGCAAAGCGCACACTTTCGTGTGAATAAGGCCTTTGACTGTGTTCACATCACCGTTGCCCTTCCGTTGAGGGGTTCCGTTGGAGGTTTCCGTCAGGTAACCCCTCAACGGAACGGCAAACTGAAACCTCAGCTTCCGTTTCCCTCTCCATTGATCTCCATGGTGACGGAAACGTTGCTAAAGTTTCCCGTTTGTCACCGTTGTGACAGGGTCCCGTTGTTCTTGATGCAACCAATAGCGCCGTCGACTGCGCTATTGACTCCATCAAAATAATGGAACCAATCAATGGTGAAGGAAAAAAAGCTGAGGTTTCAGTTTGCCTTTCTGTTGAGGGGTTACCTGACGGAAACATCCGACGGAATGGCAGCGGTGATGTGAACAGGCCCTTAGTAATGTTTTTTTTTTTTTTACAGGTTACATAGTTACATACATACTTGATGGACATGTGTCTTTTATCAACCGTACGAACTATATAACGATGTGGGGTTCCCCCATTTTTATAACTAGCCAGATACAACATAGCAGCAGCAGGCAGCATTACCAGGGTGGGAAGGGCCACTGTTTTTGGGCTTTCCCAGCCTAATAATACCAGCCTGCGGCAGCGCCAGTGCCAAACCATCATTACAGATGGTCGGGTACTGGATCATACCCGGCTATTCCTGGTGGCGTTTGGTACCAGGGTAATAATGGGGGTTAGTGTTAGCCTCTTCATGTCTAACATTAAGCCCTGCCTTAGTAATGGACATTGTCAATCAGCCAGAGGCCATTACTAAGGAGGTAGTAATAAAGTTAGAAAACTACAAGGACATAGAAAAAATATTTTATTGAAATAAAAATCCCACACAATCCTCGTCATCCATTTTATTGAAAATAAAAAAAACGCCGTCATCGCAGTAGTCCTCGATTCCGAAGTAGTCCAACAACCAAATCTGTAAAAAAACACAAATACACGAAAAAAAATAGTAACACGTAAAAAAGCAAAACAATTCTTATACTTCCCTTTCCTGGGTCCAGCGCTGGAGCCGCAATGTCAGCGAGCAGGGCCTTATATCTAATCCTATCATATGTAATACTGACTGCTGAGCCACTGTATCTAATCCTATCATGTGTGATACTGTCTGCTGGGCCACTGTATCTAATCCTATCCATAGCTATAGTGTCGCAGTGCTATAGATATGCTGTCTCCTATATACACACATTTTTTGGGGGGGCATATGTATTGGGCCTTTCCCCTGGCCTTTCAAGACCTTAGTGGCGCCCCCGGCTGCTGGTGCTGCATCATTGGGTCACTTAGGAAACCCAGCGATGCAACTGAAAGCTGTGGGCTGTTGGCCATGAGAAGTTGGGAGGTGGGGGGGGGCAAGCATAACCTTTGCATCGGGGCCCATGAGCCTTTAGCTACGCCCCTGGTGTCAGCCCATAATAAAAGTGCAGCTGTATGAAATTTAGAATGGAAACGAGTCATTGAACAACCCTGCTCAGATTGATATTGTCTTCCAGGCTGTGACCTGAATTGAAATGAATGGAAACCCTAAGGGTATGTGCACACACAAAATAAAAAAAACTCTGAAAATTCTGAGCTGTTTATGAAAAACGGCTCCAAAAACGGCCCAAGAAGTGACATGCACTTCCGTTTTTCAAAACGGCCGCGTAAAAAATGCCCGTCGGAACAGAACACAGTTTTTTCTATTGAAATCAATGGGCAGATGTTTGGAGGCGTTCCGCTTCTGATTTTTCGTCCGTTTACGGCCTGAAAATAAGCCGTGTGAACATACCCTCAGAGGATGTGTTTGTATTTCTAGCTACCAATGTGCATGAGCGCTGTCTTGTGGCTGGTGTTCCTGTCTTAGGCCTGATTTACACGAGCGTGTGCGTGTGTCATCAGTGTATGATGCGCGGCTGCGAGATTTTCTCACAGCTGCCATTATTATGACACTCCGTTTGAATGTTTGTAAACACAAAAGCATGTGGTGCTTTTCGGTTTACATTCAGAGTTTGACAGCTGTTGCGCGAATCACGCAGTTCGCACGGAATGACTTCAATGGGTGCGTGATGCGCGAACAGCGCACAAAGATGACGTCGTGAGTTTTACGCAACGCACTTGCGCTGCGCAAAATTCACGCACTGTCTGCACTGCCCCATAGCCTAATATAGGTGCGTACGACACGCGTGAAAAGCACGCGCGTATATTACGCTCGTGTAAATGATGCCTTAGTGTGGGAGGTCCTTTTCCTTACTAACCCTTGTAGGCACAGGGGAAGACTAAGAAAGTAAAATATACAAAATTCAAAGACATGGATCGTAGAGAGAGCAGGGAAGGGTCTGTATAGACATGTTTAGATGCTTGGTGACCTGGTGACTAAAGGCACTTCTCCATAACCTAACCAAGGTAGCAACTTCCTGTTGCAATAGGAAGAGCAGCTCTGGAGCACAAACTGCTGCTCTAACAAGCACAACACTGTGTAGGCTAAGTGAAGAACATTTTTCAGTGCCCGTAAGGTATATTATTTGGAATCTATCAGAACAGATGATTTAGGTGGAGGAAGCAGAACTACTTATATTATTATACCAATAATGTATTCTTTGGATGGGATGTCTCCTGCATGCGCTTTTTTAAAAAAAACAAATTTTATTTTTTATTTTTTTACAAGCATCAGTTTTGAATATTATCTTTCCGCTTTTTATATTTGCAATGAAACGTTTTCCTGGCCTGGGAAAATCTCAGCCCTATTCATCCAGAACGTCTTTGGATACGGCAGATTTATAGCGTATTGACTAGAAGCTATTTGTGGATTGAATGCGCTGACCAGTCATGAAATCATAAGCCTCAACCATTCTGTGAGCATTGTGTATTACGCAGACTGGCGATGGCCATAGGACGGGAATGCATCGGAGCCTGGGATAAAAAGACTAATTGTCTTTTGTCATTTTTTACAAGGAGGATTTAATGGAGGCAAAGGTATCAGCTGTGAGGGAAATTCCAAAGATAGTTCGCCAGATATATGATATTACCCCAGAGAATTCCCAGACAAAGTAGATCTGACAGCTTTTCTGTGGTTAATGCTCCTCCACAGATGGCTCATGGAGTGGGATCTATGGAGTGCTTAGTGGAGAAGGAATTCCTGGCATCTTTCAGAGATATTTAATGCGCACCTAACAGCCAAGCTTATCAAACATCTCCACAAAGCACCGCACAGTCCTCATTATATGTAGTGATATCAATCTTGTGCACAGGGGCCTGAAAAGGATCCACAGCTACGTTAACAAGGCTATGATATGGATAACCTGTGAAACGGACTGGATATCAATAGTATCCGCAGCAACGTCCAGGCTGAAACGGATACCAGATTAGCCACACAAGTCCAGGCTTAAATGAATCCCACATGTTATATGGCTTTAATGCAAAATAGGTCACATACGCTGTGCATCCTCGTAGTATTAGATGCCGGTATGCAACATGCATTAAACTAATTGGATATCAGCCACATGATTATGGGAAGGATTCTAGACCTTCCCACGTGACCAGCTGTATAAGTTCCTGCTTTCAGTGCTAGTGCAATTTATCCTTGTATGCAGACATCCACTTGTAAACAAAGTCACAATTTATAAATTGAACTCAATAATAAAACAGTATGCAGTAGGCTCCTAAGCTCCACCTAGTGGTGACTGCATGTAGCCGGAATTTTATCATTTAACTGTTCGAAGTGTGCAGGGGAAGAGGCAGAATTAGTCTATATGTTGTGGTCATGTCCCCAAATAAAGAGATTCTGGGAGGATATCCTTAAAGAAATTGAAGAGAGATATGGGTTTGAAATCCCCTGGGATCCAGTTATTTGCGTATCGGGTCTTGATGGACTTAAAGGAACAAGGGATATTAAGAAAGTAGTGCTATTGACGCGTAAGATCATTATATTTAAATGGTTCAAGCAGGATCCACCTACGGGAAATTGAAGGAAATATGTGGAGGAGGATACTACAATACGAAAAAAATCTACTACCTAGAAAACAGTAGGAAGGTAGAGTTTGAGGAGTTGTGGTGAAGCTGGTTGCAATAGGATGTTAGATATATTCATTCGTAGAGGGGGAGGGGAGGAAAGAGATGGATATGTCGTCGTTCTTTTTTATTGTTGTTTTGTTTGGGGATGGGATAATAAAAAAAAAAAGGTTGCACTATGGTAAGATAGACACTGACGTTTCATACGAGGGTACCTGTAGTGAGACATTTATTAGGGGGACGTATATTTAATGTTTGTTTCCTGCTGTATCTCACTGTGAGGGGGATATCATAATGGGACTCACTAGAATCAAAATATAAAGGGGATGATGATGATAATATATTGGGAAAAGAAAAAGTCTAGATAAATATTTTTTAAGGGTGGGTTTAGAGGTCTGAATGGATCCTTATTATGGGGAAAGGGTGTATTTAGTTTAAAAAGCATTGGTTTGGTTCGGTGACAAGAGTCCCATTCTCGTATCCACTTTATAGATTAAAAATGTATAGGAAGGAAATTGGTGTTGAAGATTCCTTAAAGAGACTCTGTCACCACATTATAAGTGCCCTGTCTCCTACATAAGGAGATGGGCGCTGTAATGTAGGTGACAGTAATGCTTTTTATTTAAAAAACTGATCTATTTTCACAACGTTAGGAGCGATTTTAGTTTATGCTAATGAGCTTTCTTAATGCCAAGTGGGCGTACTTTTACTTTCGACCAAGTGGGCGTTGTACAGAGGAGTGTAGGACGCTGACCAATCGGCATCATGCACTCCTCTCCGTTCGTTTACACTGCACTAGCGATATAGATATATCACTATGTGCAGCCTCATACACAAGCCCTAACATTACTAGTGTCCTGATAATGAATACACATGAAATCCAGCCTGGACGTCATGTGTACTCAGAATCCTGACACTTCTGACTCTTTTTTGTGAGATTCCGGCAAGTGAAACCAAATCTCGTTTACCTCCGTGATCTCGCGAGATTTTGTATCCGTTGCTGGAATCTCACAGAAAAGAGTCAGAAGTGTCAGGATTCTGAGTACACATGACGTCCAGGCTGGATTTCATGTGTATTCATTATCAGGACACTGCAGTAATGTTAGTGTTTGTGTATGAGGCTGCACATAGCGATATCTATATTGCTAGTGCAGTGTAAATGAATGGAGAGGAGTGCATGATGCTGATTGGTCAGCGTCATGCACTCCTCTGTACAACGCCCACTTGGTCGAAAGTAAAAGTACGCCCACTTGGGCATTAGGAAAGCTCATTAGCATAAACTAAAATCGCTCCTAACGTTGTGAAAAAAGATCGGTTTTTTAAATAAAAAGCATTACTGTCACCTACATTACAGCGCCCATCTCCTTATGTAGGAGACAGGCCACTTATAATGTGGTGACAGAGTCTCTTTAAGTAAATGGATATACTATATGATGTCTTGCAATGTATGCTTACCGATTTGTATTTTTACTAATATCATTATAATAAAGAAAAACTATGTCTATGCAGGGGATTTGGAGCTCTGTATCAGAAAAAAACGAAATTACTTAGAACAGAACATTAGACCTAATCGGACATGGTCTATGTTCACCTTTGAACATCATTCTACGGTTTACGTATAGAATTCATCTACATAAAAAGTTGAGTATTGTTTGTAACTCCATTGAATTACTTATGATTTTAATATACAGCCCAAATTACAGCCTGGAGCTGCATTTACAATTTTACTGGCTTCAGAGCTAAAATCTCCCAACTTTCCTTGTTGGCTCAGTGGCCGGAGTTTACATCTTTACATCAGGCACTGCCCAGTAATCTGGGAAATAGTCAAACAGTCCCACTATGTTATAGGAGCCGGGCTAAGCCATTAGTTTCAAATTAATTTATTGAATTACAAACACAATTGGGATATACAATAGGCAGTTTACAAATAATAAGTCGGGACTTCACGCAGGAAGTCAAATAAAAGATATCCAGCAGGGTATATTATTTAAAGGAACGAGATAAAATTAAACATTATGAACACGGTATCTGCGGAGTTTGAAGCATGCAGGAGAAAAAAACATACGTCTGAAAACTCAGCGAGTCACATGGGCGGGTATAGAAACAGCCTTGGGGTAGACCAAACCATAAATTCCCAATAATAGGCAAGGCAAAGAATAAGGATAGGGGCCCGAGCGCTCCTCCACCACACATAGAACCCATCACATTGCTAAATAATAAGAAAGGTTTGGGACTGCCATAGTTCTCAGCCATGGGGACCAAATCTTATCAAATTGTGCTGCAGTATCTTGTCTAACGGCATTAAGTTTTTCGTAAACCAAAATTTTATTCATGTGATTTTTTTTTTTACTGCTGTAATTGTAAGTGACGGCTTTCCCCAATTTTGAGCAATATGTATACGAGCGGACATCACCGGCTAAGCCATTAGGAATGTGTCTGTCGACAAGCTTGTTGACGGTTACCAATGACAACCAGCAGAAATGGGACTGCAGCTCCGAAGTGTAATACAGTTTGTAACTCAGGATGAGTACAAGAAAGTAATGTAATGTATTTACTTTACTCAAACTCTTATGTAGATTATTTTTATATGTGAACAGTAAAATGTCATTGAAAGGTGAACATACACTTAATAGGAGACCTACAACATGAAATATAAATCTTACTTCTCACTCTCCTCTAGTATACAGATTACCATTGTAGTCACCCTCCGCTATACCTTTTTTTTATGCTTAGAATTTGTCATTTTGCGGTTTGTAACGGAGATCACTGGATCCCCCCCCCCCCAAAAAAAACAATATAAAGAAAAACAAACTGGCTCAGGCTCTGTTCACATCTGCGTCCGGACTTTCCGTTGTTTTGTCCCATCAGAGGAAGCGACTGTTCCGTTGCACCACGGACGCCACCGGCGGCCGATGGAACCCATTGAGTTTAATGGGTTCTGTCGGGGTGTACGTGGTTTTACCGGAAACAATATTATTTCCGATAATCTCTGCAGAATCTGGGACGGAATCCCCTAACGGAGACTCCAACTCAGATGTGAACAGAGCCCTACTGGTATTCCCAATTATTACTACTTGAAGTTACAGGCCCAAGCCTGAGGCTGCTGCGCTGTAGTGATCTCATGATCGTATTTCCTGTTCTGATTTACCTCAATTCAGTGTTGTCACAGGGACATTGGGCTTCCTGTACAAAAACATTTCTAAAGTTTTAAAAATAAAATCTCAATATTTTCCACAGCAACCAATCAAACCTGCTCTAGAACAATAAAAGATGGGATCTGATTGGTTGATTTAGTGAAAAGTTAAAGTCCCATAATGGGGGGAAAAAGTTTAAATGAATGAAATAATAAAAAAATTAAAAAAACGTATTTTTTTACAGTAAACACATGATCTAATAAGTGACAAAAAAGGTAATTGATGAAGACGGGGATTCCTTGTGGCATGGGACCCTCTCCCACATGACCAGTGTCTAGTCCGCGTGTTCCGGGACAAAAAATTTCAACTGTACACTTTTTTTGTGATTTCAATTAAAACTTTTTGGGTGTTTTCTGTTTTATTTGATAAGTGGGGTGCTGAGCGTGTAACCACTTCAGTGCAGTCTTAACAAACAAGACCCTATCCTCCAATTATTTTTCCCCTGCTTTTTCCTCTATAGCTGGTTTATGACATTTCTGCAGTCTTACTTTACTTTTAATGCAACACTGCCCCCTAGTGACTTCATGAGAAACACACTCCAGATTTTCATGAAAATAAATCCCAAAAGAACAAGGCTTGTCACACAAGGTAATGCATGTATCCTTCCTTGTACAATAATATGCAACAGGCAGCGTATGTCCTTGCAAAACCTAAAGATTGGAGTCTGACACACCAAAAATAAGTTAAAACAATGTAAATGTATTAGATCAATTTAAAATAACAGAACATTTTAAAAGCAGAGAAGAAAATAAAGCTACAGCACATTGCATTTGTATCGCATGATTGTATTACAGCATGAAAAGGTAAGAGAACCTACTCAGCACTTCGTATATGGGCTATGTTGTAAGTTAATTCCAATGGCCAAATATTAGTGAACAAATGATAGTTCAGTGGCTAGTATAAATAATAACGTATGTACCATGTATAAGCTCTACATAATGCACACAGGGAATTACCTGTGCAGATAAAAAATACATATATAGATTTGGCAAAGAAGGGTGTATACCATATATGAGAGGTCTATACAGATACTGAGGAGGGGCTCTTACCCATCACGGAGGTCACCGTCTCTGGTGTCAGCCCCGACGCGCGTTTCGGCCCGGAAGCCTTCGTCTGGGGGTGGTGTCAGGAACAAAAACCAAGCCCTTTAAATCGCCCGGAGCCAATCACAAATGAGTGGTTTGAAAACCAAAGAAAATGAATATATAAACCAGCATCCACAATGCCGCAGTCCCGCGAGTCCACATCCGGGGAACTGAACCGGAAGACACCGTGAACACGTGTCCCGCAATCCAGTCCTGGCTGGGAGGCGGAATCACGTAACCGCGAAATCGCATAAAGCATGGTGTGGGGTGTCATTCAAAATGCAGTAAAAGTATTCAATTGGATCGTAATGAAACAAAAAGCGGAAAACAGAAGTGAAATAGAGGGATAAGGGAAAGGGATTTGTTTGTTTTACATTGAAACTCTCCCTAACCTGTCCCTATTCTTATTAAAAGATATATAGGAATACATATATATATATATATCATTATACCTATGCGGTATTCTGATTGAGACATATAGTGCCCCAATAGCCAAAGCAGTGCCAATCTCTTTCTTAATTTGAATATAAACGAACACTCATCTGTCCCTGATCCCATGTTGTCCTTTCCTCCTGGTTTCTTCTGACCAGGCCTGCGCCAGCGGAACAACGCAGCCGGCGCCTGCATCACAACAAAAGCGCCGAATGGCGTGGAGGGTAACCGATGGTTCCCTTGCCTCGCCAGCGCTGCCAATTGTACCCGCATACTAAGAACGCAGATACAAATGAGTCTAAAAGTATATAAGGCTTCCCGGCCCTGGTCACAGGGCGATTTCCGAGCAAAGGGGTATTCACACATCTCACCGCATATTGTATTCTGGTCCATATTTGCGGATCGGACTTGTTGATTGAAATCTATGGGTTCGTCTAAAACAAGGACAGCACACAGACGACATCCATGTGCTGTCCGTGTTTCACACATCAGTTGCTAAATAAATGCAGTGGAAAAAAAAAAAAGTAAAATCAGGAAGAGCTTGAAGAGAAGAAACATGGACGAGAAAAATGGATGACACATGAAAACCACATTCACGCAACACGGCCAGTCATATGCATGAAAAACGGCACGTTTTTTGCAAACACAAATCAAATACGCTTGTGTCAATAAAGCCTTGGGGAGTAAACAATGAGGATTCTCATTCGATGACTACAAGCAGAGATCTTGAAAATTGATACACAATACAGAAGAGAAGATGATACATGCACACATACATTATAATATTAGACTTAGAGTTTTTGAAAGATTAATTTTCCACGTCCCTAGACGAGAAAGAAATAACCCTTAACTCATTAGTGACCGCCCATAGGTGGTTTTAGGGCGGCCACTAATGGGCTTTATTCCGATTATAGCCTTTTTACGGCGTTCCATCGAAATAAAGAAACAGAGCAGGGAGCTGTTAAGTCTCCCTGTTCTCAGCTACCAGAGATAGTTGAGGGCTGGGACCATCCCTACTCTAACGGGCGAGATCGAGATCAGTATCGATCTCGCTTGTTTAACCCCTCAGTTTGCGGCACTCAATAGCGAGCGCCGCATCTGAGTGGTTTTGGCGAAAGGGAGGGAGCTCCCTCTCTCACCCCACCGGTACCCGGCGTGTGATCGCAGGGTGCCAGTATCTTCTATGGCAGCAGGGGGGCCTAATAAAAGCCCCCAGGTCAGCCACTAGTTATGCCTGCTAGGGCATAATGAGGCATTTGGCATCAACCTCATGGGGATTTTGCCTTCCTCTGGATTAACATGGTAGGATAATAGGTTGGACTTGATGGACCTGCATCTTTTTTTCAACCTTATCAACTACGTAACTATGTATGCTTGACAACCACTCCATTAAATTTTATGGGACTGCCTGTGGATATGTGATAAATAATAATTATGGGAAAACCCCTTTACAGCTTGTCACTTTAATTCTGCCCGTTTAAACCTCCGACCGCTCCCTCGAGGTGATCGTGGGTGCCGATGATTGAAATGGCTGTCTAGGGCAGAAAATAAGCGCTCACAATTCTCAATTGCTGGAAATATAAAAAAAAAAGTTCTAACTCTCGGAATGTGGCGACACAAATTGTATTTTTTTACAAATAGTTTTTGCTTTGCCAAAGTGGTAAAACATAAAGAAATATATATATTTGGTACCCCCATAATCATATTGACCCGCAGAATAAAGTGAACATGACGTTTTTGCCGCACGATGAAGACGTAAAAATTAAGCCCAAAAAATAATAAGCGACAGACTATTGTGAGGGCTCAGTGGCCAGTGTCTCAGCCGCTTCGTGTCGGTTTGGCTTTTTCCAGAAATAAATGTATCGGAGTACGGGCTCATAGACTTTCTATTGAGTCTGCACACCGATACATTTATTTCCGAAAAAAGCAGAACAGACACGAAGCGGCTGAGCGCTCACACCACGAGTGCTTTAGCAGATTCGTTCTAGCGATTGGTGGGGGTCTCAGTGCTTGGACCCCCACCAATACAAACTTCTGACATGTCACTATGAACCGTCAGAAGTTTGTCAAACGTTTAGCTACACTTTTTTTTTTCCAATTCAAAGTTTTTTATTGGTTTTAATACAAACAGTTACAAAAACATACAGAAAAATTGTGTCCTCATAATAAAGGAACATGACAAATAGGGCGCAGCCCAAACAGTAGGGTAGAGCTACACTTTAATATAGAGATTGTCCTAGAAAATTTAAAAAAAACAAAAAAAAAACATGACAGTAAAAAAAATTAACTTGATACAAAAAGTCACTATTTACAGTTGAACATTTTCACTTTTGCCTTTTGTTCTTTCGGCTTTTGATAACGGGATTACAGAAAATCCTTATTTATTTCTCCCTAAATAAAAACAAAAGGACATATATATTTGTTATGTGTATTAGGGGGGATTCACACGAACGTGATTTGGCAGCGTGTAGGCCGCGTGGTTTTCGCGCGGCACGCAATGCCCTATAGAAGTCTATGGGGCAGTACACACAGTCCGTGTGTTTTGCGCAGCGTTTGTTCGCTGCGCAAAATACGCGACAGGTTCAATAACTCTGCGTATTTCACGCATCACGCACCCATTGAAGTCAATGGGTGCGTGAAAACCAGGCAGGTCGCACGGAAGCACTTCCGTGCGAACAGACTGAAACAGCGCACGAGCTGTCAAAAGGATGAATGGAAACAGAAAAGCACCACGTGCTTTTCTGTTTCCAAGCATCCAAACGGAGTGTCTTTGCGAGGAGCGAACCCCGACAACCGAAGCTAACTTCACCAGGTTCGGCCAAACTCGTTTTGGCCGAACCCGGCAAAAAAATTTCCGGTCCGCGACGTCGGGAGACATTCACTGTGCATGGTGCTGAAAGAGTTAAACTGTTTCAGCACCATGGACAGTGACTTGCGATCCCAAAATACATGAACCTGTAAAAAAAAACGAAGTTCTAACTTACCGATTACTCCTGTCTCCTTCCTGCAGTCCGACCTCCTGGGATGACACTTCAGTTCAAGTGACAGCTCCAGCCAATCACAGGCCAAGCACAGGCTGCAGCCAATCACAGGCTGCAGCCAATCACAGGCCAAGCACAGGCTGCAGCCAATCACAGGCTGCAGCGGTCACTTGGACTGCCGCGTCATCCAGGGAGGTGGGGCCCGATGTCAAGAGAGGCGCGTCACCAAGGACGCGTCACCAAGGCAACGGCCGGGAAGTTCTCGGTAAGTAGGAACTTTATCTTTTTTTTTTTACAGGTTTTTCGCTGTTGTGTTCGGCATTCACTGTCGAGGGTGCTGAAAGATTTAGCTCTTTCAGCACCTTGGACAGTGACGCGCGTTGACAAGCCTCATCTCTATGATGCCGGCTGCGCGAAAATCACGCAGCCGCGCATCAGACACGCATGACACACGCAGCTGTCAAATGGTTTTTGCGCTCGCAAAACGCCGCGTTGTTTGCGCGCGCAAAAACGCAACGTTCGTGTGAATCTGCCCTTACAGATAGAACTTAGATCTAATAAACATAAGGCTTCGTTCACATTTGTGTTCCCGTTGCTATGCTCAGTCATAGGAGCAGAGCAACAAAAATACCTGATTTGTTGCAAGACGGACACCATCGTCGCCCGACGGAACCCTTTGACTTTTTTTTTTTTTTTTAAATATCATTTTCATTACACTAATAGCAAAAATAAAAAACAGAACATATAGCCCTAACACCACAGGAAAGGAAGGGGGGGGGGGGGACCTAAATATTAACAACGTACTTCCTCTCCCTTTCCTCCAGTTGTGCCAACCAGGGTTCCTATTTCCATATAAAAAGAAAGCATTAAGACCACCAGATGTATAGTGTGCCCACTCAAACAGTAGAACCCTATAAACCTGTTAATTCCAACATAAAGAACGGGTCCTTAGCTGCCATCCATTTCTTTAAGATCTCCAATCATGCCAAAAACAACAGCTGTAAATAGGAGCTTCCTCCGCCCTGTACTTTTCATGCCCAAGAGGCAAACAACCTCCCAGCAAAATAAGTGAAACCTTTTTCAAAATCCAATTCAAACATTTTTTTTTGGTACTGAATGACAGTGGTCCAATACAAATGCAGTTTGAGGCATCTCCATGTGAGATGAATTAGATCAGCATTCATACCACCATATATTGGGCAAGAAGATGAACCACGGATACCCATTCTGTAAAGACTTTTAGGAGTCTAGTGTAGCCTGTGGTTTAGAAATAGTTTTGAAAAAATAGGGGAAAAGTTAAGGGTAATCCCCACAACATTTTTATATATTTTCATCCAGTGACCTGGTGTATTGCTCCCCTGGTCTCTTTCCCAATATACTTGTTTAGGAAAAAATACCTGTTTCTTTACCAGCGGCATTATAAATGTATATATGTTATCTATATAGGTTAGAAATAGCCCCTTTCCAAAGCCTTTTATTCAATACAAGCTTGGAAATATAATATGTTGAACTCATGAATTTATTTTCCTCCATTATATCGTGTGGATATCTTAACCACCATTGTGACGTAATCCCGAATTCATTCTTCAATAATTGAAAAGACTTTTGAGGTGAATTGTGGTATAAAAAAAGTTATTCCAGAGCGGTGTGCAGTTCAAAAAGAAATGAACATTCACCATAGGTGTTGTCCTGCGCCATACTTAAATCGCACAGGGCAAAAACTTTCAGGCTGGAGTACCCTGGAACTAGAAATACTCCCAATTCCCCAAGTATGCACCACAGAGGAAGAACCACTACAGCAATCCAATCTTGACATCGTTTTATTTTCTGCAATGTAATCCCATTCAATAAGCTGCTGTAATTGGGAGGCCAAAAAATACATAAAGAAATCAGGCAGTGGTAAACCCCCAGCCTCCGGGGGCAGGCACATTTTAGAGTATTTGATGTACACGTTTGCCCCATCATATAAACTCAAGGGAGCCACGTCGGGCAGTTAGCAAGAAAATTCAAGGCAGCGGGCAGAACAACCATCTTAACTAATGCTATACGTGAGGCCACTCATAATGGCAGGCGTGTTCAAACTTTAATTTTTTTATCTCAACTTTTGGAAAAAGGGAACCAGATTAAGAAGTGGATATTTTGTTCAATCCATTGGAGACCATAATCCCCAAATAATAAAAGCTCCTTACAATTTGAAGTCCAGCAATTTGCTCCGAGGTTATACCTGGGTCAATAGGCAATATTACTGACTTTACCTAATTTATTTGCAGCCCTAAATAAGAGCTGAATTCCTCATACACGCCGACAGCAGGTGCCACAACCGATAGGCACCTACGGAATAGGAGCAGGTGTATAATGAAATTCTGTCCTCTGATTCCCTAAATGTTAGTCCCCCAATGATGGGGCATGTTCTGACTTTATTGCCTAGGCCCCTACTAGAATGGCCAAAAAAGTGACAATGAAAAGGGACGCCCCCTACCGAACACCCCACCCCTGGAGGAATTCCCATTCCACTGTATTGAAGGCCTTGGCAACATCAAGTGCCACCAGGCCCCCACTCATTTTTCCCAAAGCTTATCTAGATTCTCGTAGGGAACCCCACTGAAGTCACCAGTGACCAGAAACTGCTTATCCCCCCATCTGCCAGAAATGGTAAGATCTTTTTTATAGCCTTCACAGAAAAGGGAGGAGGGATAAAAACAGAGAGAACGACCAGCCGAAGCCCTTCAAAGAACCCATCCAATGCCCAAAAGGTACCTTCCTTATCACACATAAAATATTTAACCTGTATATTAAGCTTTTTATAAAATCAATATTGAAACTATATAGGAATATAATTGGAAGAAAATACATAATGGAATGCATGACCCATCGAGGCCCTATATAATTTTTTAGACAACTTCAAAGTAAAGTGAATTTCTGGAAGACAATTGATAGTAAGTAATTTTTAAGCAAGTTGTGGACTTTTGTCTTTTTAAATTGTGACCCATCCCTCTAACATTCCACGAGAGGTACCCTCATTCTCATCTACAAGGGTCAGAAGAGAAAAAAAGAAAAAAGGCAGACCCCTGCCTTGTGCTGTATCCCCCCCCCCCCCCCCCACTCTATATAGCTCCTCAGGAACCATCCCAACAAGCTCCATTAACCTTACATTGCCAAGCACCCCACACACGCCTACAGAGCAACCACGCCAATGATTTTAATAATGCTAAAAAAAAAAATAATTATCATCCATGCCTACACCCAGTAAGCAGTGTCCCCAACATTGTACACCAAACCTAGAGTTAAACCAATGTAGCAGTTACAACTAGAAGAAATGACCAAGGCCCCAAATGTAAAAAAAAATCAGATAGTAGACATAAGAACGGTTCTATAAATGCCTTGCTAACGTAGCTGTCCAAACCTCCTAGTAGCGCCCCTAGGTCCCTCCCAGAAGAGCAATGATTTGACAATGACAAGAGCAATCATTTTTTTCAGACAGATCAAATATTTGTCTTGTCTGGCACATTGCACCGCTTCTTCTGTTGCAGTAAAGAACAAAGACTGTCCCTCAAATACCACATGCGATTTGGCTGGGAGAAGCAGAAAAACTGCCTGCCCTTTTTCCGCAGTCTGGATTTAACCTCTCCAAATCTCACCCTCTTCTTCACCGTGGCATATGAGAAGTCTGGGTAAAGAGATGTCGTAGAGCCACTGTACACCAGCTCTGTGGTGGATCTTGCTTTATGCAACAGACTATTCCTATCCAGCTCGCTCAATAATTTAATAAGACGACCACCTCCGGCGGGCACTGCACAAGTATTGCCACATACCCTAGAAAACTTCAATCAACAATCAGCGACGACAATTGGGTATGTATATTGGCATAATGAAGATACGGTCGTGAATTAAAGAAATCATTTTTTTTTAAACAAATTGAACCACATGTTCAAAGTCTAAAAACATTTAAAATAGCATAAACATGCCCTACACAAAAATCCTGGGGGCTACCACCATGATAAGTGGCCAAACACAGGCCCCACCAAACCACCGATTCCCTAGACACTGGAAAAAGCCACATTGTGGCGATACGCGTGGGCATTCTGTCCCCTTTTTCCCAGACTGGTAACATTGCTACACACACACATCTGTTGTATTGATGCAACATTTTGTTTATCCATATATACTTATACTTTTAGACTATGTGGTCATTTGTGTACTAGCATATTGTGTCTAGGGGATCGGTGGTTTGGTGGGGGCCTGTGTTTGGCCACTCATCATGGTGGTAGCCCCCAGCTGATTGTTGATTCAATAATTTAATAAGAATGTGTCTGGGAGGTGCTCTCGGAGAGCTAGGTCAAAGTGCCACATGGTGAGCCCTCTCCACCTGGTGGAGGACAGAGAATCCTCCCCAAACCTCTTCAACAGCCATCCTTTAATAAATTCGACACAATTAATGCCCTCCACTTTCTCAGGGAAACCCACACAGAATATGTTCCCTCTCCTTGAGCGATCTTCGGGATCAATTAATTTATTTATGATCTGGTCATTAGACGGTGTCAGCTTAGCGATTTCTTTCTTTAGTTTTTCAATCATATCCCCTAGTCCAGAAATCCTATCCTCGGCAAAGGATACATACCCCATCCCCCATTTTGGACAGGTTGTCTTTATTTAATCAACGTAACATCTGAACCGATTCTACCCATTTGCACCTTTAGCTCTGTGATGCCCCTATCCAGTCTGCCCAGGGTACTCAGAATTTTTTCCAATATGGCAGGGCTCTCCTATAACTGTAAATATAGGAGCTTCTTATCTTTCCTGCCCGACTGGGCCGAGCACGTGGGGCTCCTTGTTCTCTAGAAACAGGGTTTATTTTAATATAGAGAGGGACTTAGAAAATTTAAAACTAAAAAAAAAAAAAAAAACACAAGAAAACTTGATACAAAAAAAAAGTCAGTTTATTTACATTTGAATATTTCCGCTGTTGCATTCTCTTCCTTATGTTCCTACTTCTTGTTCTGAAAATTTGCAATTATAGACATCTGTATTTTCCTCTAAATAAAAACAAAGGACATATTTGTTATGTATATTACAGACAGAACTTAGATCAAATAAATATAAGGCTTCTCATCTGTGTTCCCCAGATCCGTTGCATGACTGACGGCATCGGCGCCCGGCAGAACCCTTTGACTTTAATGGGTTCCATCGGGTTTCATCCATGGTGTAAATTGTTTGCTGATGCTGTGCTTCCTTGCCTGGTATTTTTGACCGGATCTGTGACGGAGGCTCTTAACAGATCGAACAAAACCTAAGTTTACTGGGACCATCGATGCATAAAAACAATGGTAAAATACAAATTTAAGCATTTGCTAAATATGTTTCAAAATAAAAAAGTATAAAATAAAAATCAAAATAAACATAAAATTTGATTTGCATCTCCCTCAACAGTGAAACGATTGCTAGGAGGCCAGGGTGGGTGTCCTGCTGCCGGCTCCCCACTGCAAGAGTAATATAGTATTACATGGCACCCACTTAAGTCAATGGGCGACCACATAATAAATCCCGCGGAGTGAAAGCAACGTAGGATTTCTATATGCCCTAATAGGACCATTGTGACACCCCCTGTCCGTATGCACTGAGGAAAAGAACAAAAAAAAAAAAAAGCTGCTAGAATAAACAAGAGTAAAATATTTTTTTTCTTCTTTATTATCTGGCCTTTGGGTTTCATTTGTATTCCTTTCAGTCAAACAGCATACGGTTGTGGCGGTGTCTGGCCCCTGAATGGGACTGATCTGCAGTACCAGACGCAACTACAACCATTTGTACGGTGTTGATCAGTGGGGGTGCCAGGAATCGGACCCTGACAAGTTAAATATTGACGGCCTATCCTAAAGATAGGCCGTCAATAGGAAAGCCACGGAAAACCCCTTTATGGTGCTAATGAGCCAAAAAAAACCAACAACTCATTCACACTATTGTTGAGTAAGAAGTTGAGACATATATTAAGAATACATACTGCAACAGATTAAGGCCCTTTTACACGGGCCAATGATCGGGCCTTTTACATGGGCCATTAACGCTCGTTCATGATCTTTGCCCTGTGTAAATGAGCAAATGCTCGATTATCGGCTGATCTGCTAGTTTATACGGCCAATAAATTGGTTGCTACTAAGTAGAACATCTCCTTGTGTAAATAGGTAGATGTGCTGCCGATATTATGGAACTGTATGGGGGAGATCGGTCGTAGTAACTATCGTTCATTCCTATACATTACCGATCATTGCTTCTTGTGAAAGTAGCAAACAAGGGCAGATCTAGAGCGTTCTCATATCATAGGCACAGTGTAAAAAGACCATAGAAACATTTCACAGCTGTGTAAAAAAAAAAAAACAACAGACTTTTAGCGTGAGCAAAACCTTACTATGTAAAATGAAGGAAACTGAAATTCGAATTGCTCGGATAACCCCAAAATAGCAACTAACATATATTAGGTTACAATCACGCTAAAAAATTATTCCCCACATATCACTATACTTTATAAATTGGCATTGTGAATTCCACTCATTACTAAGCGGAGCAGCTCCTGCTATTACAGTATATGAGTGAATTTGCTGGTATTTCTTGTCCACTTACCCAACCGGCTATGGATTAAGAAATTGAGGTAAAGTCTAACATCTATAGTATGAGGCTGGGATCACACAAGTCCTCAGTTACTCCACATATATTCACACGCACATTTCACAGACTCGATAACATCCACAGCAGAATAGAAAATGCTACAGATTTTATTATCAGCAGAATTCTCCCAAATGCGCTTGGCTTTTTTCCGTTGTGGGTGAATGGTGCTTTCTAATCCCATTCTAATGCATTATACTGTATGTTGTTGCAGAGTCCACACGACATATCAGTCATGTGTGAACCTTGCCTTAATGTGCCCTTCAAGTTCTTGAAGAGCTTAAGTTTAGTTATTTCTGTCCCCCTCTTCATAATATTCAGAGATTCTCTAGTGACTGGTATAGTGCCAAGGGACTGGTGCAGGGCAAATGTGGTGCCGATTTTTCAAAAAGTGCTCAAGGTCTTCCCCGGGTAATTATAGACCAGTAAGCTTAACATCCATCGTGGGGAAAATGTTTGAGTGGCTATTGAGGGACTATATACAGGATTATGTGACAATAAATAGTATTATAAGTGACAGCCAGCACAGTTTTACTAAGGACAGAAGTTGTCAAATCAACCTGATTTGTTTTTATGAAGAGGTGAGCAGAAGCCCAGACAGAGGGGCCGCTGTGGATATAGTGTTTTTGGACTTTGCAAAGGCATTTGACTCTGTCCCTCATAGACATCTAATGGGTAAATTAAGGACTATAGGTTTAGAAAGTATACAGTAGTTTGTAATTGGATTGGGAATTGGCTCAAGGACCGTATCCAGAGAGCTGTGGTCAATGATTCATACTCTGAATGGTCCCCGGTTCTAAGTGGTGTACCCCAGGGTTCAGTGCTGGGACCACTATTATTCAACTTATTTATTAATGATATAGAGCAGGGGTCTCAAGCACGCGGCCCGCGGGACGCATGCGGCCCATGGGGCTGTCATCTGCGGCCCACGGGACACAGAGCCGCTAGTATCGGCTATGCTCCGAGACTCTGGAATTCCCTGACATCGCTGTCCACATATGAACAGCGATGTCTGGGGCTTGCCCAGAGCCGGAGTCCCGGGCAGAGCGCTAGTACAGGCTCTGCTCCGGGACTCTGTGGAATTCTCTGACATCACTGCCCATACATCGACAATGATGTCAGGGGCTTCCCCAGAGCAGGAGTCCCAGTGATGTCAGGAGCACAGCTGGAGTCCCAGTCTACAGGGGGCACTGCTGTGGCAGCATCTACAGGGGGCAACATATGGACAGTTTGTCAGGGTCTTCCCCAGAGCGGAGTCCCAGGCAGAGCGCTAGTATCGGCTCTGCTCCGGGACGCTGCGAAATTCCCTGACATCGCTGCCCATATATGGACAGTGTGTCAGGGTCTTCCCCAGAGCCGAGTCCCGGGCAAAGCGCTAGTACAGGCTCTGCTCCAGGACTCTGTCCATATATGGGCAGCGATGTCAGGGAATTCCACAGAGTCCTGGAGCAGAGCCGATACTAGCGCTCTGCCCGGGACTCCGCTCTGGGGAAGACCCTGACACACTGTCCATATATGGGCAGCGATGTCAGGGAATTCCACAGTGTGTCAGGGTCTTCCCCAGAGCGGAGTCCCGGGCAGAGCGCTAGTATCGGCTCTGCTCCAGGTCTCTGTGGAATTCCCTGACAACGCTGCCCATACAGTCAAGGAAATAAGTATTTGATCCCTTGCTGATTTTGTAAGTTTGCCCACTGTCAAAGACATGAACAGTCTAGAATTTTTAGGCTAGGTTAATTTTACCAGTGAGAGATAGATTATATTTAAAAAAAAGAAAGAAAATCACATTGTCAAAATTATATATATTTATTTGCATTGTGCACAGAGAAATAAGTATTTGATCCCTTTGGCAAACAAGACTTAATACTTGGTGGCAAAACCCTTGTTGGCAAGCACAGCATTAAGAAGTTTTTTGTAGTTGACGATGAGGTTTGCACACATGTTAGATAGAATTTTGGCCCACTCCTCTTTGCAGATCATCTGTAAATCATTAAGATTTCGAGGCTGTCGCTTGGCAACTCGGATCTTCAGCTCCCTCCATAAGTTTTCGATGAGATTAAGGTCTGGAGACTGGCTAGGCCACTCCATGACCTTAATGTGCTTCTTTTTGAGCCACTCCTTTGTTGCCTTGGCTGTATGTTTTGGGTCATTGTCATGCTGGAAGACCCAGCCACGAGCCATTTTTAATGTCCTGGTGGAGGGAAGGAGGTTGTCACTCAGGATTTGACGGTACATGGCTCCATCCATTCTCCCATTGATGCGGTGAAGTAGTCCTGTGCCCATAGCAGAGAAACACCCCCAAAACATAATGTTTCCACCTCCATGCTTGACAGTGGGGATGGTGTTCTTTGGGTCATAGGCAGCATTTCTCTTCCTCCAAACACGGCGAGTTGAGTTAATGCTAAAGAGCTAAATTTTAGTCTCATCTGACCACAGCACCTTCTCCCAATCACTCTCAGAATCATCCAGATGTTCATTTGCAAACTTCAGACGGGCCTGTACATGTGCCTTCTTGAGCAGGGGGACCTTGCGGGCTTTGCAGGATTTTAATCCATTACGGCGTAACGTGTTACCAATGGTTTTCTTGGGGACTGTGGTCCCAGCTGCCTTGAGATCATTAACAAGTTCCCCCCGTGTAGTTTTCGGCTGAGCTCTCACCTTCCTCAGGATCAAGGATACCCCACGAGGTGAGATTTTGCATGGAGCCCCAGATCGATGTCGATTGACAGTCATTTTGTATGTCTTCCATTTTCTTACTATTGCACCAACAGTTGTCTCCTTCTCACCCAGCGTCTTACTTATGGTTTTGTAGCCCATTCCAGCCTTGTGCAGGTCTATGATCTTGTCCCTGACATCCTTAGAAAGCTCTTTGGTCTTGCCCATGTTGTAGAGGTTAGAGTCAGACTGATTAATTGAGTCTGTGGACAGGAGTCTTTTATACAGGTGACCATTTAATACAGCTGTCTTTAATGCAGGCACCAAGTTGATTTGGAGCGTGTAACTGGTCTGGAGGAGGCTGAACTCTTAATGGTTGGTAGGGGATCAAATACTTATTTCTCTGTGCACAATGCAAATAAATATATATACATTTTGACTGTCATTTTCTGTTTTTTTTTAAATATAATCTTTCTCTCACTGGTAAAATTAACCTAGCCTAAAAATTCTAGACTGTTCATGTCTTTGACAGTGGGCAAACTTACAAAATCAGCAAGGGATCAAATACTTATTTCCTTCACTGTATATGGACAGTGTGTCAGGGTCTTCCCCAGAGCGGAGTCCCGGGCAGAGCGCTAGTATCGGCTGTGCTCCGGGACCCTGCGAAATTCCCTGACATCGCTGCCCATATATGGACAGTGTGTCAGGGTCTTCCCCAGAGCGGAGTCCCGGGCAGAGCGCTACGATCTGCTCCAGGACGCTGTGGAATTCCCTGACATCGCTGCCCATATATGGACAGTGTGTCAGGGTCTTCCCCAGAGAGGAGTCCCGGGCAGAGCGCTAGTACATGCTCTGCTCCAGGACTCTGTGGAATTCCCTGACATCACTGCCCATACATCGACAATGATGTCCCCAGAGCAGGAGTCCCAGTGATGTCAGGAGCACAGCTGGAGTCCCAGTCTACAGGGGGCACTGCTGTGGCGGCATCTACAGGGGGCACTGCTGTGGCGGCATCTACAGGGGGCACTGCTGTGGCGGCATCTACAGGGGGCACTGCTGTGGCAGCATCTACAGGGGGCACTGCTGTGGCAGCATCTACAGGGGACACTGCTGTGGCAGCATCTACAGGGGGCACTGCTGTGGCAGTATCTACAGGGGGCACTGCTGTGGCAGCATCTACAGGGGGCACTGCTGTGGCAGCATCTACACGGGGCACTGCTGTGGCAGCATCTACACGGGGCACTGCTGTGGCAGCATCTACACGGGGCACTGCTGTGGCAGCATCCACCGAGGGAACTGTGCCACTATCTAAAAAGGGGCTGCCCAATCTTGACATGTGTGCTAACTGAGCCGCCGGACTGCATTTAGCGACACTTAAACTGGAAAGCTGGATTGTTGAAATAAGCACGTGGAGAAATCTCTCAAATTTTAAACCTAGCGGTATTATTATAGTAATATAGTGTTATAGTAGTTCAAATAACTAATTGATTAACAATAATTTTGTATTGTATCAAATTTGAAAGTAATGCGGCCCGACCACTTCACATTTTTTCTATATGCGGCCCACTTAACCGGCCGAGTTTGAGACCCCTGATATAGAGGATGGGATTAATAGCACTATTTCTATTTTTGCAGATGACACCAAGCTATGTAATATAGTTCAGTCTATGGAAGATGTTCGTGAATTGCAAGCGGATTTGGATGCACTAAGTGTTTGGGTGTCCACTTGGCAAATGAGGTTTAATGTAGATAAATGTAAAGTTATGCATCTGGATACCAACAACCTGCATGCATCATATGTCCTAGTGGGAGCTACACTGGGGGAGTCACTTGTTGAGAAGGATCTGGGTGTACTTGTAAATCATAATCTAAATAACATCATGCAATGTCAATCAGCCGCTTCAAAGGCCAGCAGGATATTGTTGTGTATTAAAAGAGGCATGGACTCGCGGGACAGAGATGTAATATTACCACTTTACAAAGCATTAGTGAGGCCTCATCTAGAATATGCAGTTCAGTTCTGGGCTCCAGTTCATAGAAAGGATGAAATATACAAAGAAGAGCAACGAAGCTAATAAGGGGCATGGAGAATCTAAGTTATGAGGAAACATTAAAAGAATTAAACCTATTTAGCCTTGAAAAAAGACGACTAAGGGGGGACATGATTAACTTATATAAATATATGAATGGCACATACAAAAAATATGGTGAAATCCTGTTCCATGTAAAACCATCTCATAAAAAAAGGAGGCACTCCCTCCGTCTGGAAAAAGAAAGGTCAACCTGCAGAGGCGACAAATCTTCTTTACTGTGAGAACAGTGAATCTATGGAATAGTCACCGCAGGAGCCGTCACAGCAGGGACAGGAGATGGCTTTAGTTAGTGACCGGCCCATAGTGTTTTTACGTCGGTCACTAACGGGCCTTATTCTGATGCCATAGACTTTTTACGTCGCTGCATCGGAATAAGTAAACAGAGCAGGGAGCTGTCAAATCTCCCTGCTCTCAGCTGCCAGAGGTAGCTGAGGGCTGGGGGCGTCCCTGCTCTGCCGGGAGAGATCAATATTAGTATCGATCTCACCCGTTTAACCCCTCAGATGCGGTGCTCAATAGCGTGCGCCGCATTTGAGTTGTTTTGGAGAGAGGGAGGGAGCTCCCTCTCATCCCACCGACACCCGTTGATAAGATCGCCGAGTGTCTGTGTCTCCGATGGCAGCCTGGGGCCGAATAAAGGCCCCCAGGTCTGCCTGTAGTGAATGCCTGCTAGATCATGCCTTTGGCATAATACACTGCAATACAGAAGTATTGCAGTGTATTATAAATGCGATCGGACCATCGCATAGTGAAGTCCCCTAGTGGGACTAGTAAAAAAGTGAAAAAAAACAACAAACATTAAAACCCCACTTTTCCCCCTTACAAAATGCTTTATTATTAACAAACAAAATAAAGTAAAAAAGTTACACATATTTGGTATCACCGCGTCCGTAACGACCCCGACTATAAACTTATTACATCATTTAACCTGCACGGTGAACGTCGTAAAAAATAAAATAAAAAAAACCATGCAAAATCGGCTGTTTTGTTTGAATCCAGCCTTAAAAAAAAATGTAATAAAAAGTGATAAAAAAGTCGCATCTACTCCAAAATGGTACCGATTAAAAACGTCAAGTCGTCCCGCAAGAAAAAGCCGTCCTACAATTGCATCGGCGAAAAAATAAAAACGTTACGGCTCTTCAAATATGTAGACACAAAAACAAATAATTTTGAAAAAAAAAAAAAAAAGTTTTCACTGTGTAAAAGTAGTAAAACATACAACAACTATACAAACTTGGTATCGTTGCAATCGCAACAACCCACTGAATAAAGTTATTGTGTTATTTATACCACACGGTAAACGGCGTAAATTTAAGACGCAAAAAAGTGTGGCAAAATTGCTGTTATTTTTCTATTCCCCCCCAAAAAAAGTTAATAAAAGTTAAATCAATAAATTCTATGTACCCCAAAATGGTGCTATTAAAAATTACAACTTGTCCCGCAAAAAACAAGACCTTATACAGCTATGTCGACGCAAAAATGAAAAGGTTATAGCTCTTTGAATGCGACTATGGAAAAACGTAAAAAATGGCTTGGTCATTAAGGTTTAAAATAGGCTGGTCATTAAGGGGTTAAAAAAGGCTTAGATAATTTCCTAGAACAAAAAAATATTAGCTCCTATGTGTAGAAATTTTGTACTTCCCCTTTCCCATCCCTTGGTTGAACATGTGTCTTTTTTCAACAGTACAAACTATATATAACTATGTAAGTTGAGATATTTTACTTACCCTCCTTTAAAGAAGAATTAATTGTTTTTAATGCAAGTATTACAACTACAACAGGAGGTAAAAATGCAACTCCAATCAAAATACGACTCCTCTTCTCTTTACATATTGAATCAGTGATCGACGTTCCTTCTTTATATAAAACCATACCCATTTCAGAGCACCTACAGAAAACACACAAAATCTATGAGTATTTTACACAGAATGTAGGCATAGATCACTGTTTAATTTTCAAAAGATTTGAGCCAAAGCCGGATTCCGCAACATGCAGACTGTAAAACCAGAAGAAAGCAGGACAGTAGCAGAGCAGCACAGAGTTGGCGAGCCACGGAGCTCACAATGTATTTGGGAAAGCTATCATACAGTATATATGAATGAGATAAGAAAGCTGCTTACAATAAAGAAGAGCCCAGGAAGGCGGAGATGGTGAGAGCCGCTGGTGTAGAAATCTGCCCAGTGTCATTAATGAAGGAGAATGTCAGTCATACATTATACAGCATGATCGGACGATCGAGTCATGTAATAAGAATGGAGAAGGAATCATGTGATAAGAATATGGTCTTCTATATAACATGATGCGTGCTATTAGGAAGGCAATGCATGGACTGGCAGTACGGGCCAAATACATATAAACTATTCTATCAAACGGTCAATAGCAACAAGTCACTGCATTCATCTCCAGCAGGGGGCACTACAGCGTATGGACATCAGTTGTCCTCATGAGACAACTTCTTTAACCCCTTTACGACCCAAACTTTTTTCATTTTTATGTTTTAGTTTTTCACTCCCTGCCTTCCAAGAGCCATAACGTTGTTATTTTTCCATCAATAGAGCGGTGTGAGGGCTTATTTTTTGCGGGAGAAGTTGTAGTTTCTATTGGCACCATTTAAAGTACCATAAAATGTACTGAGAAACATATTTTCGTCATAGGACGGTAAGGGGGTTAAAGTTATGTGATTACCCTTCAAATGAAGACTGAAACGCCCCATCCTCTGCCGACTACAGTGCAAAATCAGCCAGAAGAAACGCAGCCAAAAAGCTCAGATAAACAGAACATTAAGCAGATTGGCAGAAAGCAATTACTAAATACTAATTTACAGAAACCGGGCAACCCCCTTAAATGTTGTTGTTTTTTTGAAGAAATTAAGAGTTATGCAATTTTACAATATGCTTTTTGTAATAATTCCTCACGGTTTTAAAGATCTCTGCTTGTTACTCAGTAGGAATATTCATGGCTTACTTCCCGTGGATAAAATTCTGTCCGTGGTCATGTGATGGACACACAGGTGTACTTCTCGTTACAGTATGTGCATCACAGCCGTCTCTTCTAACAAAGAATGCTCCTACTGAATAACAACAAGCAGAGATCTTGAAAACAGTGAGGAATTAATAAAGAAAGTTTATTGGAAAATTGTTTAACTTTTCATTATCCAAAAAACGACAATAATTTGCTGAAACCGGACAACGCCTTTAATGGCGTGGAGCTGACCTTTAAGTAAGAGACGAATGTTCATTAGGATTTAATCACGGTAGGGCACAAAAAGAATAGTGGACTAAGGAGAGCATGTCCTTCATGCACAAAGGGCGCATAGTGCTCATCGCTACACATCGTGATAGCAGTTTGCATTGAGAAGCTTCCCTTTGCTATTCTCGACCATAACAAGAAACAACATACTTCTTCCACGGCAAACATTCATCGGAGTTACTTCCATTGCTGAAATGACGCGGTGGACATTCCTCGCACACTGCGTCTGTTTGTGGAGTTCCTGTTGCAAACAAAGGGAAATTGACATCATTAATGACTTCAGCTGCTAATCTGCATTTTGCACTGAAAACCTACACATTATTTTTTTTAGAACTCAAACATATGGCCAAAGTAGTGTTGTTTTATATGGAGCTGTAATAGAACACCCATAGAGGTCAAGGGGGCTTTAATGTGCCCTTAATATACCTCCGGTTCCAAATGACGTGCTTTTCTGTCCGATTCCATATGAATCCCCCAAATATATTATTTAAAAAATAAAAGTGAACCGATTCATTGAATGACATATTCATTCTCCCTAAAGGCATTGCATTTCTCTGCTCCGTATTTTCGGCACCCAATAGAATATTGTATGGCAGCGCACAGAGTCCTATAGTTGGGACCCATACAGGACTGTGTGCCGCCGCTGTACAGGCTCTCTGACGTTTGCATGAAGCCGTATTATAATGAAAATAAAGAGAAATATTGTGGCTTGGTGGCAACAGTTACAAATCTAAATGACCAAAGACGAAGATGTAAATGAAAATTACTGACAGTCACTGTGATCGACTCTCTAATCGATCACAATCAGAGGGGCGATCACAAGAGGACTCCATAATTCAATCAGAATGGAGTTTGAATTCCCTGCAAGTTTATTATTGCCATCTGTTCTGTCTGTAAGAAGAGCGATTTCAATCTCATATTAGGGGATTTATGACATTGCAATTCCTTTATATTACTTTGGCTAAAAGGTGTTCACTTTATGGTAGTTTCCTAGCAAATCACAGCCTTAGCAAAATGAATGGAAAAACAGTAATTTCAAAGTTTCTCAGTCTTATAAGGGGAAATGTAACTAAACAAATACAGAATTATGAATATTGATTTCCTCAAACACTAAATTTTTGTTTTGACCCTTTCACGACCGCAGATATGTAAATCTACATTGGGAAAGGGTATTTAAACATGGCGCCCGCTCACAGGCAGATCGGGAGCAATAGATGCCGGGTTTCTGCTGTGTTGCACAGCAGGGACCCAGTGACAAGCATTTAACCCCTCAGATGCCGGTGTCAGATGTGACCACTGGCATTTGAGGGTGTTTTTACAGCCCCTTTACCTTCGGGACCAGTCACCGGCTCCCGCGTGATGAGATCTCGGTAGCCGGTGTACTGCTATAGCAACTGTGAGCCTTGTGAACGCTCCCAGCCCTGCTAGAGGGAGATTGCTATTGAGACCTGATGAAGACGCCAGTCCGGCTTTGAAACGCGTAGCCTGTCTACTTTTAATAAATATTATTTAAATGCTTTGAACTACCTAGCCTTGCCGCTAATAGCAGCGCCTTTTGGTCCATTTTCTTCTGCTCTCCTTTTTACTAATACTCGACAGCAAACTTTGTTTCGTTGTGTTTTACGGACCCGGCAGCAGCTTTTTTACATCTCTCCCCGTTGTGACACCTGCCAGTGTCTACAACCCAAGGTGAGCACTTTTATCATATTAGTAGCTCCACTTCTATCCCACTTTTATTTGCACTATGTGGCGCAGTGTCTCTTTTACTCTCTCCTAGTTTATATTAAATTCTGAGTGCAGTGAGAAACTCCACCTCCTACGCGTTTCACCCTATTCTGGGTTCGTCAGTGAGACGTCAGGAGTATATATGATCTGACTCATTGGTGTTTGGCGATGAACGCTTCATTTCAGCATCTTTTTGTGTATCAGTTAGACCCTCCCATTCTGGAGGTTCGGATATATAAAATGAGATCAGTCACCCCAGAGGGCATCAATTATAATGTAAACTTTGCATGTTTCCTGTAGAGCTACTCAATGGCAATGTAAAAGAATACTAGTGAAGGTAGAATATTACCTAGAGAAGATCTTATGGGCTGTGACCAATAAAAAAATTTCAGAGCTGTATTGTCACGACAAGTCTTTCAGATCTTTTGTATCCTCATGACTAATGTCTATTCGAAGAGAATCTATAGTATGATATTATATCCCCGTCTACAATGAGTCTTCTTGTATTTATCTTAATCTACATCAGAATGTATTGAGCCAAGATTACAGCTAGATATCACCATTAACGGTGCTACCGAAAATCGTGAGGTGTCTATTACAACAGGTTTCACTGAGGAGATAACACACGTGGACATATGAGATATTAATGAAGCTCCTAGATATTTGTCTCATATTTGACGATTGAACTAACTGCGATAATATATTGCATGGGAACGAATACTCAGAACCGGCACAAAGCTCTAGACAAATAGGAAGAATGCATAAACATCCCATAGATGACGGAAATAGAAATCGGCCCAATGAGATGATGGGAATCACGAAGGGTGATGAAGCAAGTGAACCAATCAGTGATTGGCTATCGGACGGCCGAACCTCCGGAAGGGGATGGTCTTACTGATGCACAAAAAGATGCAGAAATGAAGCGTTCGCTGCCACTGCCAAACACCAATGAGTCAGATCACATATACTCCGGACGTCTCAATGACGAACACAGAATGAGGTGAAACGCGTAGGTGGTGGAGTTGCCCACTACACTCAGAATTTAATATAGGCAGATTAGGTTATCCGGCTTTGAGATAGTCTATCAGATCTGAATGCAGACCTGATAATAGATAGGACAGATATAGTGCACAGTAGTACTACAAGACTAAGCATGCTAGATAGGAATACTGTCCACCAAGCCTAGTGATATATACCGCTGCCTCTTTGATACTTATATGTTTGTATGTCAGTACATGTTTCACTAAAGAACATGTGATGTTCCATGTTTTATTCAAGCTTAATAAAAGCTAAGTTTTATAATGAATACTTCCTCAATATTATACTATAATTGAAATTGGAAGTAACTAACGGGAACCAGCCCGTCAGTTGATATCTGGGAACATTAAGGAGTTCATTTCTACTTTCATCTATTTTAGTTTTATATTGTTCCATTAAGTAAAAATCTGAATTAGAGGTTATAGGATAAATTGTTTATAGTACTATTTGACTGTCAATATTTTATTATAATACATAGATAAGATTTGGTCATGTAGTTATAAGACCTGACAGCAGTAAAGGTCCTCTAAGGCCCTTTTACATGGGCCAATTATCTGGTAAACACTCATTCATAGAACGCTTGTTGCGGATAATTGCCATATGTGAGCAGGGCAGCGATCAGCAGATGAACGAGCAAATGCTCGTTCATCTGTTGATCGTATAGTTTTAGCTGCCTAAAATATTATCGTTGTCGGCAGCACATCTCTCTGCTGCCTACATGATCATGTATGGGGACAAGCGATCGGAGTAACAAGCGCTCGTTCTAGAACATTCCCTAATCGGACTCCTTTCCATGGCCCCCCTTTTAGATTAGTCATCAGAATAAGATTCCCTCACACTCCTTCTCTTCATGTCCGTCATACACGGATACTCGCTGGTGACCGGCTCATGCAGCTTTATGTGTACCGCCCCATGTGTATAAAAATGGCCGGACTATTGTACAGAACAAACACTGTTACACTTTGTGTCTTCTTTATTTCCTCATAGATTGTAAGCTCTTGCGAGCAGGGTACTCACGCCTCTGGTTTGAATTGTAAATTAACTTTGTCACCATGTAATGTCTGATATTGTTCGTTTCATGTTCCCTCTAAATTATAAAGTGCTGCGTAATGTTGGCGCTATATAAAGATTATTATTATTTATTATATTATTAATGCATAGCGTACAGGGGTCTTGCAGTTCAGGCGAACCCTTGTTTCCTAAGCCATGGGCTATCCGTCTATAGGATTACAGTAAGAGCACAGCTTCTTATACAAAGACACTAAACGCCTTTTTACACTGCATATTTCTTACCCAATAATTAGCACCGATCAACGATAACAACATGTCGATCGGCGCTCGTTTACCCCATTTACATGGAGCATTGATCGTTCGCCTCATACAGTTTGCATCCGGTCAGCAGTTCAACCCGTTTACACGATCACGATAAGATCAGCTGACAAACATGCTAATTTGTCGGCTGATCGCGGTCATGTTAACATGAAGAAATGATCAGAAATGAGCATACGTACGAATGATCATTTGGTACATCATCTGCCTATCTAAAAGGGCCTTAATCCAGGCCTTTCAATACATAAGCATGTTCAAAATATGATATATTGTACATAAAAGGATTTGTTATACAAGTGTGTGTGTTAAGGCGATATTGCACGGGCCAATTATCGAGCACATAACGCTCGTTCCCAATCATTGCCCTGTATAAACAGGGCAATGATCAGACGCTGATCGTAACGTTTATACAGCCGAAAATATTATCGTTGTCGGCAGCACATCTCCCTGGGTAAGCAGGGAGATGTGCTGCCGACATGATAGAAGTGTATGGGGAAGAGCGATCGTAGTAAGGAGCGCTCGTCCTCATACTAGCTCCTCGTGAAAGGAGAAAACAAGCTGTCTCATTGATTGGCGCTTGTTTACATAGCCCACGTCGGGCCATGTAAGAGGACCCCAAGGGTTATATTTATTTTTAAGGAATCTAAACTTTATTATTATATGCTTTTACTATAGAAGAAAGCAATCTATTGTTCTCTGCCATCAGAAATTTCAGGTTGGGGAGAGCTGGACTGCAGAGTTCTTTATCTGGATTACTGGCTGGAAGTTCAGAAAAATGGCTGCCCCCATGATCACAAGAGATGCTGGAACTAACAGATGAATAAGTGGCTGTAAATGGCAAAATTGTTGTTAAAGTTGTAAAAGTACAGCCACAATTTTTTGCTTTACTATTCAACTAAAGGGAAAAATAAAAGTGAAAGGCATACATTTAGATGAAAGTGAGACAGAACCAGGGACTTTCCATGTAGTCTATTAAAAAGGTTGCCAATTTAGTATTTCTTTATTAGTATTTCTTCATTGCCGTATCAGTTGCCTATATCCCAGGCTATGCAGTGATGAGTTGTGTGATGTAATGAAATGCAATAGTGTATCCTGGCACCCGTTTACATCTTTACTTTCTCAGTCATTCTATATAAAAAATGTAAACCAACAGTTGTGAAACCCAAAAAATTTGTTCCGCTGCAAAATCACTACGAATAGGTATACAAAAGGAATTCCTCACGTAATTAGCGTTGTCGAAAATATACAACAGTTTAAAAGGACAGACCACAGTAAATCTGCACAGAAGTGTAATGCTCAAAAAACTTCTGACATGTCAAAAGTTTTGATCAGTGAGGGTCCGAACACGGAGACCCCCAAAATGAAGCGACAAAAGCACTCAGGTGGGAACTAAGGCGCCTCTTTTCTGATCGGCTTTTTTCAGAAAGCCAATCAGAAACTAAGCTGCTCACCGAGCTCTTCTGCTGCTTCGTTTTAGGGCTCAGACCCCAACCGATCAAAACTTCTGGCATATCACTATAACAGGTCAGCAGTTTTTGGAAAGTTTAGTTACCCTTTAAGGAGTCCTCGCAGCCAATCACAATAGCCACGAGGTGTCATGTGTCTGCGTATCCGTGTCCAATAGCGAGACGTTGTACAATTCTTTCTTTGTATATAGTGAACAGTAAACAATGCATCATTTTTGTTTAACCCCTTCAGGACCCAGCCTGTTTTGGCCTTCAGGACACAGCCGATTTTTTCAAATCTGACGTGTTACTTTATGTGGTAATAACATTGGAATGCTTTTACCTATCCAAGCGATTCTCAGATTGTTTTCTCGTGACATGTTGTACTTTATGTTAGTGAAAAAATTTGGTCGATGATTTTGGTATTTATTTCTGAAAAACACCACAATTTAGAAAAAATTTGCAAATATCAGCATTTTTCTAAATTTAAATGTATTTGCTTGTAAAACAGATAGTTATACCACACAAAATAGTTACTAGTTAACATCCCCCCTATGTCTACTTTATGTTTGCATCGTTTTTTGAACATCCTTTTATTTTTCTAGGACGTTACAAGGCTTAGAACTTAAGCAGCAATTTCTCATATTTTCCAAAAAATTTCAAAAGGCCATTTTTTCAGGGACAAGTTCAGTTCTGAGGTGGCTTTGAGGGCCTTATATATTAGAAAATCCCTAAGTCACCCCATTTTGAAAACTGCACCCCTCAAGGTATTCGAATCAGCATTCACAAAGTGTTTTAACCCTTTAGGCGTTTCACCGGAATTAAAGCAAAGTAGAGGTAAAATTTACAAATTTTATTTTTTTTGCCGAAATTCATTTCTAATAAAAAAAAATTTGTAACACAGAAGGTATTACCAGAGAAACGCAACTCAATATTTATTGCCCAGATTCTGCAGTTTTTAGAAATATCCCACTTGTGGAATTAGTGCGATAATGGACTGAAGCACCGGCCTCAGAAGCAAAGGAGCACCCAGTGGATTTTGGGCCTCTTTTTTAGAATATATTTTAGGCACCTTGTCAGGTTTGAAGAGGTCTTGTGGTGCCAAAACAGTGGAAACACCCCAAAAGGTATCCCATTTTGGAAACTACACCCCTCAAGGAATTTATCTAGGGGTACAGTTAGCATTTTGACCACACAGGTTTTTCGCCTCATTTATTATAATTAGTCTGTAAAAATGAAAATCTACTTTTTTTCTGAAAAAACCATAGACATTTTTAATATTTACAAGAAATAATAAAGAAAATGCACCCCAACATTTGTAAAGCAATGTCTCCTGATTACAGCAATATCCGATATGTGGTAATAAACTGCTGATTGGACCCACAGCAGGGCTCAGAAGGGAAGGAGCGCCATTTGGATTTTGGAGCACGGATTTTGCTGGATTGGTTTTCGGTGCCATGTCGCGTTTGCAACGCCCTGGAGAGACCAAAACAGGGGAAACCCCCCAAAAGTGACCGCATTTTGGAAACTACACCTCTCAAGGAATTTATCTAGGGGTTTAGTTCGCATTTTGACCACACAGTTTTTTTGCAGAATTTAGTGGAATTAGGCAGTGAAAATGAAAATCAACTTTTTTTCTGAAAAAGCATAGAAATTTTTAATTTTTACAAGGAATAAAGAAAAAAAAAGAACCACAACATTTGTAAAGCATTTTCTCCTGATTACGGCAATACCCCATATGTGGTAATAAACTGCTGATTGGACCCATGGCAGCGCTCAGAAGGGAAGTAGCGCCATTTGGATTTTGGAGAACGGATTTTGCTGGATTGTTTTTCGGTGCCGCGTTTGCAACGCCCTGGAGAGACCAAAACAGTGAAAACCCCCCAAGTTACCCCATTTTGGAAACACCCCTTCAATTAATTTTTCTAGGGGTATAGTGAGCATTTAGACTCCACGGGTCTTTTGCAGAATTTATTAGAATTAGGCGGAGAAAATTAATATCACAATTTTTTTTCCACTAAAATGTTTAATTTTCTAATTTTCACAAGAGATAAAGGAGAAACAAACAACCAATTTTTGTAAAGCAAATTCTCCCGGGTACGGAAATACCCCACATGGGGTCATACATTTTTTTCATTAGAAATGAATTAAACCCTTTCAGGACTGATCCATTTTTTGCTTTCTTATTTTCGTTTTTCACTCCCCGCCTTCCAAGAGCCATAACTTTTTTCTTTTTCCGTCAGTAGAGTGATGTGAGAGCTTATTTCTTGCGGGAGAAATTGTAGTTTCTATTGACACCATTTAAAGTGCCATAAAAAGTATTGGGAAACTGAAAAAAAACTAGGAAAATATAGTAATATAGGAAAAAAATCTGATTCTATTTTTTGGGGTTTTCATTTTTACAGCTTTCGCCGTGCGGTAAAAAATGAAAACTACAGCGATTTTGGCGGTTTCAATTATTTAAGTTTTTTACGGTGTTCACCGTGCGAGTTAAATAATGGTATATTGTAATAGTTTCGCCTTTTACGGACGTAGCGATATCAATTCTGTTTATTTTTTTACATTACTTTAGAAGAAAAATGGGAAAAGGGTTGTTTTTTTTTAACTTGAAACTTTTTTCTCTCTCACTACTAATAACTTTAATTCTTCTACACATTTTATTAGTCCCCTTAGGGGACTTGTACCAGCAATCATTGGATCCGCGGGTACAATATGCTGCAATACTACTGTATTGCAGTATATTGTTATTTTTACAGACTCCTGTAACAGAGCGATCGCTGTACCTGTCCGTTAGTCCCGGGTGTCAGCTGTAATACACAGCCGACACCCGCAGCGTATGGAGCGGGCTCAGCACGTCAGCCCGCTCCATACATCAACCCCCGCACCATGACGTGCTATTAAGTCATAGTGCTCAAAGGGGTTAATGCACAGCGGATGGTGTGAATATTGCCATTTTCCACTGATATGCCAGTTTAGTGCATAATATGTTGTGCCCAGTTTGTGCCACTGAAGACAAATACCTCATAAAACGTTAAGCGTGTTCTCCCGGGTATGGCGATGCCATATATGTGGGCGCAAACTGCTGTTTGGGCACGCTGCAGGGCTCAGAAGGGAGGGACGCCATTTTGCTTTTGGTGCGCAGATTTTGCTTGGTCGTTTTTCTGTTTTGCTGGTATTTCAGTTTATAATGTGGGGGCATATGTAATCTGTGCGGAGAACATCAGGGCATAATAAGAGGGTATAAAAATGCGGTAAATAAATAATAATTCATAGATGTGTGGCCGGTGTCGCACTGATAAATGGCGCCCGATGTTATCCGCTTTTAGAAAACACTGCACATTTTGCATCACCATATTCCTGAGAGCCAGAACTTCTTTATTTTTTCACCACCGGAGCCGTGTGAGGGCTTATTTGTTGCAGGACAATCTTTACTTTTCATTGGTACCATTTTGGGGTACATGTGATTTTTTTTGATCACTTTTTATAAAATTTTTTTGCAGGTCGGGTGACCAAAAACCATCAATTCTGACAATGTTTTTTAGTTTATTTTTTGCGGCGTTCACCGTGCACTATAAATGACGATTTTACTTTATTCTGCGGGTCGGTACGATTACGACGATACCAGATGTATATAGGGTTTTTTATGTTTTGCAGCGTTTGCGCGATAAAATCACTTTTTTATAAAATAATTTATTTTCTGTGTCACCATATTCTGAGAGCCGTAATTTTTTTATTTTACAGTCAAAAAAGCGGTGTAAGGGCTTGTTTTTTGCGGGACGGGTTGTAGTTTTTATTGGTACTATTTTCGGGTACATGCGACTTTTTGATCACTTTTTATTCTCTATTTTGGGAGGGGTGGTGACCAAAAAATAGCGATTCTGGTGTCGTTTTTATTGATTTTTTTTGGGGTGTTCATCGTGCGGGAAAAATAACATAACAGTTTTATAGTTGGGGTCGTTACGAACGCGGTGATACCAGATATGTGTACTTTTTTTTTAACGTGTTCATTTTTTTCCTATAATGAAAGACTTATTATAGGAAAAAAATGAAGTGTTTGTTTATATAACTTATATTTTTACACTTTTTTAAAACATTTTTATTATTTTTTTTACCTTTTTAACTTGTCCCACTAGGGGACACTTAGACTTGCAGCTCTGATCGCTGCTGGAGTACATTACACTACACACGTAGTGTAATGTACTCTAACTGTCATTGTGACGTGGTGACGTGACTGTCACACTGACAGGAAGCCGAGGAGGACCGGCCGGAGGCTGCTCCTCCGAGGCTTCCGTACATGGCAACCCGGAGGTCATTCTCTGACCTCCGATTGCCACGACAAGCATCGGCAGCCCCCACGATCACTTTGTGAGGGCTGCCGATGTGCTTCAAACCACTTAAATGCGGCGACGGCAATCTGTCGCCGCATTTATGGGATTAATTGCCGAAATCAGCGGCGATGGTTCGCTGACCGGGAAGGCTGGAGTGTCAGCTGTCGGGGACAGCTGACCTCCCGGTTCCCGGACACTGTCCGTTAGGACAGTGTGCGCCGGGAACTACTCCACAACTGTACGTCCTGATGCGGGAACTAACCCCTCACCAGGACGTACTATTGCGGAGAAGCGCGGCAAGAGGTTAAAGAGGCTCTGTCACCAGATTTTGCAACCCCTATCTGCTATTGCAGCAGATAGGCGCTGCAATGTAGATTACAGTAACGTTTTTATTTTTAAAAAACGAGCATTTTTGGCCAAGTTATGACCATTTTTGTAGTTATGCAAATGAGGCTTGCAAAAGTCCAAGTGGGCGTGTATTATGTGCGTACATCGGGGCGTTTTTAATACTTTCACTAGCTGGGCGCTCTGATGAGAAGTAACATCCTCTTCTCTTCAGAACGCCCAGCTTGTGACAGTGCAGATCTGTGACGTCACTCACAGGTCCTGCATCGTGACGGCCACATCGGCACCAGAGGCTACAGTTGATTCTGCAGCAGCATCAGCGTTTGCAGGTAAGTCGATCTTACCTGCAAACGCTGATGCTGCTGCAGAATCAACTGTAGCCTCTGCTGCCGATGTGGCCGTCACGATGCAGGACCTGTGAGTGACGTCACAGATCTGCACTGTCACAAGCTGGGCATTCTGAAGAGAAGAGGATGTTACTTCTCTTCACAGCGCCCAGCTAGTAAAAGTATTAAAAACGCCCCGATGTACGCACCTAATACACGCCCACTTGGACTTTTACTTTTAAACACACCCACTTGGACTTTTGCAAGCCTCATTTGCATAATTACAAAAATGGTCATAACTTGGCCAAAAATGCTCGTTTTTTAAAAATAAAAACGTTACTGTAATCTACATTGCAGCGCCTATCTGCTGCAATAGCAGATAGGGGTTGCAAAATCTGGTGACAGAGCCTCTTTAAGAAAGCTGCCACACATGAATTTGTGTCACATATACAAACACTCTTACCAGATTTCCTTACAAATTGACCAGGTGGGCACTGCGTGTGATCCTGACATATATCACAGTCTTGGTGCGGACAAAAGTGACCGGCTTTGCATTCACAGACTGTATTTTTAGAAGACGTGCACTTCTCCTTTACGGCCAGGTTGGCTCCTGAAGAATAAAACAACATTTGATGGTTTCTGCCACCGAGCACTTCAAAAATAATATGATCTCTGTTCTACAACTATTATAAAGAATCATATAAAGCAGGTAATCCGACACCTGGTTAAATAGAAAAGATGCCAGGTACTGAATACTGGAGAAACAGCGACGCTCTCCGATGTCACGCTAACTATTTTCCAGCACAGTAAAAATACTCATCTGAATATTTCTTAGGAGTACTTTTATTAATGATATAGAGGATGGGATTAATAACACTATTTCTATTTTTGCAGATGACACCAAGCTATGTAGTAATGTTCAGTCTATGGAAGATGGGGGAGTCACTTGTTGAGAAGGATCTGGGTGTACTTGTAAATCATAAACTAAATAACAGCATGCAGTGTCAATCAGCTGCTTCTAAGGCCAGCAAGATATTGTCGTGCATCAAAAGAGGCATGGACTCACGGGACAGGGATGTAATATTACCACTTTACAAAGCATTAGTGAGGCCTCATCTAGACTATGCAGTTCAGTTCTGGGCTCCAGTTCATAGAAAGGATGAAATATACAAAGAAGAGCAACGAAGCTAATAAGGGGCGTGGGGAATCTAATTTATGAGGAAAGATTGAAAGAACTAAACCTATTTAGCCTTAAAAAAAGACGACTAAGGGGGGACATGATTAACTTATATAAATATATTAATGGCACATACAAAAAATATGGTGAAATCCTGTTCCATGTGAAACCCCCTCAAAAAACAAGGGGGCACTCCCTCCATCTGGAGAAAAAAAGGTTCAACCTGCAGAGGCGACAAGCCTTCTTTAGGCCTCATGCACACGACCGTAAAAACTCCCGTTATTACGGGTCGTAATCACGACCCGTAATAACGGGCTCATAGACTTCTATTGGCGACGGGTGCCTTCCCGTTTTCTCACGGGAAGGTGCCCGTTCCGTTAAAAAAGATAGAACATGTCCTATTTCTGGCCGTAATAACGGCACGGACAGTCCATAGAAGTCTATGGAGCTCTCGTAATAACGGGTGGCTACATGTGTGCACCCGTCATTACGGCAGCGTTGCTAAGCGACGTCAGTAAATAGTCACTGTCCAGGGAGCTGAAAGAGTTAACTGATCGGCAGTAACTCTTTCAGCACCCTGGACAGTGACTACCGATCAGTATAAACCTGTAAAAAATAAAAATAAAAGACGTTCATACTTACCGACAACTTCCTGCTTCCTCCAGTCCGGTCTCCCGCCCGTTGCCTTGGTGACGCGTCTCTCTCGACATCCGGCCCGACGTCCTGGATGACGTTTCAGGCCATGTGACCGCTGCAGCCAATCACAGGTCAATCACAGGCTGCAGCGGTCACATGGACTGCCGCGTCATCCAGGGATGTCGGGCTGGATGTGAAGAGAGGGACGCGTCACCAAGACAACGGCCGGGTAAGTATGAATTTCTTTAACTTTTATTACAGAAAAGGCTGTCCCTTCTCTCTATCCTGCACTGATAGAGAGAAGGGGCTGCCGATTAGTGCAGTGCTATTTTGCCGCCAAAAACGTGCTCGTAAATACGGGTGGAATACGTGTGACACCGGACCCATATTTACGAGCACGGGTTCGTAAATACTGGTGCAAAACGGGTGGAATACGTGTGACACCGGACCCGTATTTACGCCAGTATTTACGGGTGGGAAAAAATACGGTCGTGTGCATGAGGCCTTACTGTGAGAACTGTGAATCTATGGAATAGCCACCGCAGGAGCCGTCACAGCAGGGACAGGAGATGCTGCAAAAAAGGCTTAGATAATTTCCTAGAACAAAAAAATATTAGCTCCGATGTGTAGAAATGTTTTACTTCCCTTTTCCCGTCCCTTGGTTGAACTTGATGGACGTGTGTCTTTTTTCAGCCGTACTAACTATGTAACTATGTAACCAAGGAGGAGTACATCATTTTGGAAGACTTTTTACCACCACAATATTGTTATAAAGGCATTTATCTTTAACCTCTTTGCGCACCCAGACGTGATGTATGGAGTACGCTTGCTGTGGGTGTTGGCTGTATTTTACAGCGGACACCCGGGACTAGCAGCCGGGAGCAGCGATCGCGCTGTTCCTGGCTGTTTAACCCCTCAAATGCTGCGGTCAATCGCAACCGCAGCATCTGAGCTGTTGAAAAGAGGGGGGCGGCCACCTCCGACAGCTCATCCCCCCCCCCCCCCACAGTGAGATCAATGGATGACGACAGTTGGCAGCCCAGGGACCTAATGAAGGCCCACAGGGCTGCCTTTACTCTGCCTCTGTCACCAGTTTATAACTGCCCTATCTCCTACCTAATCTAATAGGCACTTTAATGTAGATAAGTAATGTGTTTTGTTTTTTTTTTATTACTTTTGACAAGGTTATGAGCATTTTAAGTGTTATGCAAATTTGTTCTTAATGCCCAAGTGGGCGCTTTTTTTACTCAACCAAGTGGGCGTAGTAAAGGGAAGTGTATGACGCTGACCAACCGGCCTCATGCACTTCTCTTCATTCATGTCCAGCTTAATCCATAGCACAGCGTGATCTCGTGAGATCACGCTGTGCTGTCACTTACTCTCGTAGTTCCTTCACTTAAGAGACGGGAGTATGACCAGACAACTCCTCCAGGCTGGAAAGCCGAGCAGTCGGTGTATGGGCTCATAGACTTTTGCTCGGCTGTCCGAGAAAAGCCGTTCAGAAATTAAGCGGCTCAGCGCTCACCCGAGCGCTTCTGCCGCTTTGTTTTAGCATCCTTGAGTGTCTCCCCACTGATCAAAACTTCTGACATGTCAGAAGTTTTGAAATTTTATTTACCCTTTAACAAATATATTCTAAAACGGTAATGGTAATAAATATTCATGAGAAGGCGTTTACAGCAACAGGGAATTCAGGAGGATCACACTGAAAGCTATCAAAGGCTATGTACACCTTTTGTAAAAGCCGATTCAGTCAGGTCAGCTGCACTGACAGCTCCAGTGAAAGTTGATCCAGGATCAACTTAGATGTGATCGTTATTAGCTGGATCCTGAGTGTCAGAGACACGCAGGACAGACTTTCAGCCAAGCCGTCAGTGCAGCTGAGCTGACTGAACTGGCTTTGATGTCAGGATACAGCTTTTATGTATACTGGATACATAGAAGCTCTATCAAATTCAAGTCAATTCAAAACTTGTTTGAAATCACTAAAATCTTTGATTTATTAAAGTGTAGCTAAATGTTTGACGAACTTCTGACGTGTCATAGTGAAAAAGCCGAACAGACACGAAGCGGCTGAGCGCTCACACGAGCACTTCAGCTGCTTCGTGCTAGCGATTGGTGGGGGTCTCAGTGCTCGAACCCCAACAAATCAAACTTCTGACATGTCTCTATGACGTCAGAAGTTTGTCAAACGTTTAGCTGCACTTTAAACAAAAAAGATTTGGGTTCAAAGATCCCCCACATTAACGGAGCAGCTGATCGGTGCGGGTTCCGAGTGTTGGACCCCCACCGATCATATGATGACCTGTTCTGTGGAAATCATTGGTTTAAAAAACAAAACAAAAGAACAAAAAACACGAACGTTAGGTTATAAAATTAATTATAATATTTGTTTTGTCAGGGTGCCCGTACTCCCAGCGGTTGCCCTATGAATTGCCAAAGTTTTTTGAGGTTTTATTTTGCCACGCGGCCACTACTGCTGGTTGTATGGGCCTCCTCACAGTGGTAACAATAATTTGTATGAATAACAGAGGAACATTATCACTGCACTGCCTTGCACTTACCGGGATCACATTCTTTACATCTGAAACATTCAGTGAGGCCATTTGGAAGATCTATATACAGGTTATCCGCACAAATGACACAGACACTGCTGCTAGACTCTGAAGTACAATGGGCTTTTACAAAGCTACCTAGAAAGAAAAACACGCAAACGAAAAACCTTTGAACATCATTGTATAGTTAATGAATACATTTTAACTACATAAGTTGAGTAACTTTGTGAATGCTTTGTGTTCTTTAATTTGCACTGATACATGGTGACAGCCTGTATTCTAGTCCAGAACTGCATTTACACTGCTGGTTGCTACTGGAAACAGTCGACAAGCTTGATACCAGACATCACCTCCTCTCCTGGAAGATTTTTAGCTCTAAAGCTGGCAGAATTGTGAATGCAGCTCTGGACTAGAATACAGGAGGTAACTCAAGGTGAATACAAGATGTTAAGCAATGTATTTACAAAATTACCGAACTTTTTATGTAGATTATATCTGTATATAAGATGAAAGTGGTGTTTAGAGGTAAACATGTGCTTTAGGCCTTATTCAGACGCCGTGTTTGGTCCGTAATATACAGACTATATGTCGGCAGTGTTTTCTGAACGGACCAAAGTTCAGGGAGCTGGGCTTCTGGTATCATAGTTATATTTGATGATCGTAGTCCTTGCCTCCTTGCGGGAATAATGTCCCGTACTGAAAACGTACTCCCTGAACTGTGGTCGGTCCAGGAAAAACTGCCAACACACGGTCCGTATATCACGGACTGAAAACTGCAGTTTGAATTACATACAAATGACAGCTGACATGTCCTACATGCTTAAAGGCTATGTAAATCTTTGAAAGCAATTTTTTTTTTTTTTAATAAAAAAGGTCAATCACTGTGTTTTGGTGCAAGTTTATAATTCGTTTTTATTTTTAAAAAAATTTACTTTTTGAGATATAGCTGCTTTGTATTCTGTAGAAGAAAAAAGAGAAATGATCCAGCGCTGTATAAGGATAAAAGGGATGCTTTGTTCCCACTTTTATTGATTCAAAAATTCTTTAAAAATTGGGGTGGTTTGAAGTGCGGCTGTTGCCCAAGCCTACGCGTTTCGAACACTGACAGTGTTCTTATTCATGGCAGAAATACAATGATCGTGTGTGCCTGCCTCGTCCATATCCTCTACCAGTGATTGGGCCGGGCAGGTACACCTGTGACCGGCAGGAAATGGTGAGCACGATATAACCCTCTCGATGCCGGGTTAAATATAGGTAAGTAAAATGTATTAGAAAAAATTCCACACAATTGTATCAAAGGAAAAGGAGGGAGTTTCGAATGACAACCTTTGGACCTCGGACTATAATAAAATGAACTAATATTTGATAAACAAATATATTGAAAAAGTTTATCTATCGGTGGAATATGTATTAATTATAGAGCCTATCACTGACGGAACGTGGACAAGGAAAAAAAAACACACGCAATTTAAAATACTGTTAGGTACATAACAACGAATAGAACATAGAAAGAAAAATTGCAGGATAAGATACAATAGCTAGTAATGCAATATTTTGTAATGGAACATTAGTTACATATCTGGTGCATGTAATTCCATGTATATTAACCCCTTAATGACCGCTGATTAGCCTTTTCACGATCGAGCGGTTCTCCATGACATCTAAGTTCATAACTTAGATGCGATTGATTACAGGTGGATCCTGCGTGTCACAGATAGGCAGGACCCACTGACAATGAACGCCTCAGTCCCGCGAACCTGACGGGTACAGGATGCAGCGTAAGATATACCTGCTCGGTATACACCCTTCCCAGTAACCTGACTGAATTAAGGTTTAAGCGCACGATACTGCTGCTCTGTCTACAGAATACAGAGCAGCTTTACCTGAAAAAGTAAAAAACAAAAACAAAAAAATGTTTGCATAGCCTTCCTTTGGAGGGCTTTTCCCATAATGAATATTTTTCACCTATCCACAGCCTAGCTGATAAATATCTGATCGCTGGGGATCTGACCGCTGGGAGCCCCTCCAAATTTTCTTACCTGGCTGCTCCTGTGCTACATTCGGCAGCCCCATAGAAGATAAAGCATAATGCGAGCGATGCCTCTTCTCCTTTCCGGTCACTACTCGTACTGTGAATCACTGACACACTTGTAGTGGCGGATTAACAGTATTACAACCTCCTCCCATTCAAGTACGGTATATAGAAGGCTGTGATACCAGGAACAGCCACTACAAGTGTGCCAGCGATTCACAGTACAGAGCAGGTAAAAAATTGTGTGGAAGCAGCGCCCGCTGGCCCCTTTAAAATAGCTGATCGACGGGGGTGCCGAGAGTCGGAACCCAAACGATTAGACCCTGAGGATTGGCCATAAATTTCTACTAACTGGAAAACCCACAAAAACAAGACATTGCTCTTTTAATATTAAAACAAAACACTTACTAAATAGTTTATATTACCGAAGATGCAAGGATCGTCTAAACGGAAGAGCGTCACATGATCCTGGAAGTTTAGTGGGTTTTCAGAAAGCTGTGACTTGTCCCCTCCCCTTGTAAATGTGTCAGTACGCCACTGGGGAAAGGAACCTGGCGATTCGGCGTATGGTCAAGTGGGTAAAAGGAGCAGGGTAGCAAATTACAGAAGTGGTGGGGGGGATACAGAGCAACGCCGGCAGGCAGGTGGGGCAGGCCGCTCCGTATGACGATGTGTCACAGCTTTTTGAAAACCCACAAAACTTCTAGGATCATGTGACCGCTCCTCCATTCGGGCAATCAGGACGTCTGTGGTAATAAAACTATTTAGTTACGGATTTATTTTTATATTATAAGAGAAATGTCTTGTTTTTTTGTGTCCAAGGACAACCCTCTTAATCCTTGGAATTTTTACACACTGTAAACTGCACATTGGATAAAAATACAGGTCAGGCTAAGTTCACTCTAGCGCTAGTATACGTTTACGTCTCTTCCGTCAGAGGAAGGGAGGATCGAAAGATTAAGCGGAAAGCAACGGTTCCGTTAGAATTACCATTGATTTCAATGGTAATTTGTGTTTGTTGCTTTCCGTTTGTTTCTGTTCGCTAGGTTTCCGTTTTTTTTGATGGAAGCAAAAGTGCAGTCTGCAGAACTTTTGGTAATTCTAACTGAACACTTGCTTTCTGTTTAATCTTTCGATCCCCTCTTCCTCTGACGGAATAGAGGTAAACGTATACTAACGCTAGAGTAAAAAAAACATAATAAACAATTGCAGTGCAAAGAACAACTTATTTCACGCACCTTTATCGCACTTTGGACAGCAAAAGTTATTCATTTGGTATTCTCCCGGAAGACAAGACAACGTCAAATTCACCAAAAGAAAAAGCTAAAATAAAAATAAATAAAAGACACTGAAGGAGAAAATGTAAAGCGCTATATAATCAAATAAAGTATTCTATAAACTCAGGTAACAGCCACATACTGAAGAGAAGACATCCCAGCTGCGTGGCAGCACCTTCCAACATATGATCTGACTTGGAGGTATCTGGAGGTTACGCTGCTCTCTAGCCCCCCTGAAAGTCGCAGCATCAGCGCACAGGGCAGGTTCGGGCCGTTAAACAGTTGCCGCTTATCCGGACTTCAGTCTCTGACACCGTTTCTAGGACACTTTTAAAGGGATTGGCTCACGGTACATCCCACCTTTTTAAATGTAGCCGGTAATCTGTTATCGCCGGAGGAAAACCGTGGGTGGCCACACATGTCCCCGCTGGCAGCAATGTAGAATAAAATGTTACCCATTTAAATGATTGGCCGACCATGTAATACATGGTGCACCGAGTCCTACAGAGTCCTAAGCAGAGGACCTGTTAAAGGCTATGTACTCCTTTGATTGGATTATTAATTTTTTATTAAAAGTCAACGTGTTTTGTGTTTTTGAGCAATTTTCCAATTGCCAGCTTCTATCGATCATATCTAAGTTCGTAACTTAGATATGATCGACATTAGGTGGATCCTGTAAACACAGAGAACCCGCTCTCAGCCGAGCCGTCAGTTCAGCTGACATAATGGAATCGGCTGAGAGAACGATACAGCTTCTATCTACACAGGCTACATAGAAACTGGATCTTAAAAGAGTAGAAACATTCTTTAATAAAAGTCAATTGGAAAATTTCTTAAAAACACATTAATAATATATATATATATATATATATATATATATGTTTAAGAAAAACGTGTACATGGCCTTTGAAAGGCTCACGATCATCTCAAATTTACACTTAGTTTCCTCTCAGTCCAAGCTACAGGATATTCTGTGATCGGCTTATTGTCCAGTGACCAAATAGTACGACCCCTTCTGTTTACCCCCTTCAGGACACAGCGATTTCTTTTGGCTTTTACATCACTGTATTCCGAGGGCCATAACTTTTTAAACTTTGTCGACATAGCCGTACCAGGGCCTGTTTTTTGCGGAGTTGTATTTTTTGTTGCCATTGTTGGGTACATATATAATATATTAAAAAACTTTTATTAACATTTTTGTGGGGGAATGGAAAAAAAAAATAATTTCGTCATTGTTTTCTGGGTTTCGATTTTACAGTATTCACCGTGTGATAAAAATTAGATGTTAATGTTGTTACGATTACAGGTGTAACATTTTAATAGTTTAAAAAAATAAAGTTTTAGTACTTCCTATAGCCACAGATGTCGCGGTCTCTATTGCGGGGAGAATGCAACAGAACCTACTGTTACCCTATATGGGGATGTATGGTGACCCTTGTCCGCTATGGTTTCTTTCATACACACAACTATGTGTCAATAGTTTCCGTCAGGGGCCGACGGTGTCATCATGCAACGGATCCGGTGACGGAGCACAACAACAGAAATACGGGACGCAGATGTGAACGAGGCCTTATTCAGGTTTTGGAACAGGAGAAAACAGAGACAGCAAATGGAAAATCCAACAAATAAAAACTAAAGACAGAACTGGCAAAAACATCTAAGACATGCACGGGCACCTGACGCGCTTCGACATGCCCTATCAAGTCTACCCATACGAGCTTCCAGAGAGTCACACCTTTTTTGTTCCAAATGAATTGTAAACCAGAATTATGAAACCGGCAGAAAAGAGTTAATACTGAAGGCCGGACACTTCCATGTGGATTGGATTACAGCGCATGGCCTTGTGCTTGGAGAACAGCCGGCATTGTTTTATATGTCTTCCCAAACTAATAATAGCAGAAGATAAAAGGTCCAAGACAGACATCAGGGGGCAGCCCCATAAAAAGGTCTGTCTACCCGTCAGTCATATGCACCCCTGTTTATGTTGCTGAACGGAAATACATTATAACCCTTCCTCCAGCTGGAGCAGCTGATTTTCTGTGACACTGTCACCACTGACCTCTAGATCATGCTGTTCTGGTCAGCCGCAATAGGAAAAGTTACTTCAGACAATCCTAAATATAATCTAGCTCTACAGACAGTTTATATATCCATGCACAAAAAAGGATATATATGGCCATGTTCACACAGGGTATTTTGCACTCCGATTCAGCCTTCTAATAAGCACTGAAAACTCCTCGCATTTTTGCCACCCATTGCTTTCAGTGGGAATCAGCGCCTTTGTTCACACGGCACTTTTTTAAAGCTCGCTGAAAAAAAAAAAAAAATACCTCCTGACCTATGTTGCTGTGAAATTCCGTGCCACAAATTCCAATTAAGGGTATGTTCACAAAGAATTTTTTGCAGGCAGAAAATTCTGCCTCAAAATTCCGTCTGCACGCTGTTTGCGGAGTTTTTCGCTGCGTTTTTAATGGCCGCGGGCAAAAAACGTCACAAAATACGCTTTCTCTGCTTCCCATTGATGTCAGTGAGAGGTCAGAGACGTAAACACCCGAGCATGTCGCTTCTTTTTCCCGCTCGCGGGAAGAAAAAAAAACGCCTCCACCTCCCATTGAAATCAATGGGAGGTATTTTTGGCCGTTTTTTCGCGTGTTTTCCGACGCGGTTTCCGTGTCAGCAAACTCAGTGTGAACTGGATGCAACAACCAAAGATCACCGTGTCACCGTGCCTGCATCGCAGATAATGAAAGTCAATGTGGCCGTGTCGCGACCCGCAGGAAAGCCGTACCTGCTGCTTTCAGGCAGGGTGACACAGCAAGCTTTGGTCGTGCAACCTGTGTCGCCGTCAACGTCACCCTGTACCCTAGCCTTATTGTACACAGCGTCAGATGTCGTCACTGGGCTGCCATCATGGTATACAATGTCAGTACTTGTCGCTGGGCCATCAATTGTATACAGTGTCAGTACTCATCGCTGTCAAAATAGTTTAAGAATAAATAACTAAAATCTCAAGTTAAAGAGGCTCTGTCACCACATTATAAGTGGCCTATCTTGTACATGATGTGATCGGCGCTGTAATGTAGATTACAGCAGTGCTTTTTATTTAGAAAAACGATCATTTTTGACAGTTATGACCTATATTAGCTTTATGCTAATGAGTTTCTTAATGGTCAACTGGGCGTGTTTTACTATATGACCAAGTGGGCGTTGTACAGAGGAGTGTATGACGCTGACCAATCAGTGACCAATCAGCGTCATACACTTCTCACCATTCATTTACACTGCAGATAGCGATATAGCTAGATCACTATGTGCAGCCACATAAACACAGTATAACGTTACTGCAGTGTCCTGACAGTGAATATACATTACCTCCAGCCAGGACGCAATGTCTATTCAGAATCCTGACACTTCTGTAGCGTCTGTGTGATATTTAATCGCGAGATTACGATGTAACCTGTCATTTAAAACGAGATTACGCTTGATCTGCTGTAAATATCAGAGACGCTACAGAAGTGTCAGGATTCTGAATAGACATCCCGTCTTGGTTGGTAGTGATGTCTATTCACTGTCAGGACACTTGAGTAACGTGTGTGTGTGTGTGTGTGTGTGTGTGTGTGTGTGTGTGTGTGTGTGTGTGTGTGTGTGTGTGTGTGTGTGTGTGTGTGTGTGTACATAGTGATCTAGTAAGATCACTATGTGCTGTGTAAATGAATGGAGAGAAGTGTATGACGCTGATTGGTTACCGATTGGTCAGCGTCATACACTCCTCTGTACAACGCCCACTTGGTCAAAAAGTAAAACACGCCCAGTTGAGAAACTCATTAGCATAAAGCTAAAATAGGTCATAACTCCGTCAAAAATGATCGTATTGCTAAATAAAAACCCTGCTGCAATCTACATTACAGCGCCGATCACATCATGTACAATATAGGCCACTTATAATCTGGTGACAGAGCCTCTTAAAAAAATAAAGAACCTACTTTTCCCCCTTACAAAATGTGTATATATATATATATATATATATATATATATCTGGTATCGTCGCGTTTGTAACAACCCAAACTATAAAAATATTACATTATTTAACCCGCAAGGTGAATGCCGTGAAAAAATAAAGAACATTGTCAGAATTTCTCTTTTCTGTTCATCCGGCCTTCCAAAAAAAACAAACAAATTTAATAAACAGCAATCCACAAGTCATATATAGCCCAAAATACCAATAAAAACTACAAGTCGTCCCTGTAAGAATAAGCCCTCATACAGCTACGCCGGGGGAAAATAAAAGTTATGGCTTTTAAAACATGGTGACGCAAAAAACATTTTTATTGTGTAAAAGAAGTAAACGAAGAATAAATTTGGTATCGCCGTAATCGTAACGACCCTCCGAATAAAGTTATTGTTATTTATACCACAGTAAATGGCGTAAATTTAAGACGCAAAAAAAGTGTTGAAATTAGTTTTTTCCATAACCCCCCCTCCAAAAAAAGTTAATTAATGTTGATCAATAAATGACATGTACACCAAAATAGCGCTATTAAAAAATACAACTTGTCCTACAAAAAAAAACAAACATATATTGTGATTTTTGCACCAACCTGAAAAAAAAAACAACTATTTTTAAAAAAAACAAAAACAAAAAAAAAACCCCATACTTATCCCCGGGCGTTGTCATAGTGACGCTTTCCTGTTTTGAGTGCAGCCTGGCCTTCTGGGATGACGTTTCATCCCATGTGACTGATCCAGCCTATCACAGGCTGCAGCGTCATCCCAGGAGGCCCGGGCTGCACATAAACCAGGGGAACATGTCGCTATGACAACGCCCAGGGTGGTAACTATTAACTTTTTTGAAACTTTTTTTTCCAGCCCGGTTTCCGCAGCGGGTTCGAGGCCGGATACGCTGTGTAGTTTTCACGCAGCAGATCCGACCCTTTGGAACCCAGCCTCACACTTCAATTAGTTGTTGTTTTTATCAGGACACCCGACAGATCCTTTATAAGACAATGGTAAGAAAAATAAAATGTATCACAAGGAACCGCTCATGGATCCTGTAAAAATGGACGCTATACAGACTGAGGATGAGCTGCAGTCACAGCCCATGGACAAAAGGGTTGCGGTTTCCAGGAAAAAATAAAATAAAACTTAACAAATGTCATGTCCCCATTGAGCCTGCTAAACAAAAGCAAGAAATGGGTTGTCCAGGGTGGTCCAATAGGGGTGGTTTTTTCTTGTTTCAAGAAACAGCGCCACCCTTGTCCACGGGCAGCGTCTGCTATTACAGCTCGTCCCCATTTACTTGCTCTAGCCCCTATATAGTTGCGGCAATAAAGTCCCAAAAGACGAATATTGAAACTGAAAGTGACCGCAGTTCCCAGAAGCCAATACTAACTATTCATAACACAACACAGCCTGGGGCGCACAGCACGGCCACAATGCAAACATCCGAGCTCCACCCGTCACCAGGCTCACGCGTCCTGCTCACCGGGTATATTGCCAGCAGGAAGTGGACACCCCTCGTCCCTGTCATTGTCGTGGTCTCCGGATGATCCGCATTACACCCGCTCTATCAGCAGCGACTCCATAGCTTGCGGAAACCGAAAGTTCACTACCCGAGGTGGTCACGTGACTAGACGACTTCATTGGGCGGGGCCGGGGGGTAACCGCTTTTGTTGCAGCAATGGTGTCCCATAGTGGCTTGTGCTCTGCCGGTAGCTGGGAGTCCTGGTGAGGTGTATGAATAGCCTACTTCTAGATATATATGTAGATGAGGGTCTTATATATAATAGATGCGTGCCGCCAAACCTCTCATGTATTATACAAATATTGGGGAAGATTTAGCAGAACTGGTGCAATGGAAAAGTGGAGTAGTTGCCCATGACAACCAGTCAGATTGCTACTTTCAGTTTCCACTTTTTAGGTGTGATCATAAGGCTATGTTCACACACTAGACTAAAAACGGCTTATGATTTTCAGCCGTTTTCTTTAGGCTATGTTCACACTGAGTTTTTTTGCAGGATGAAAATTCTGCCTCAAAATTCCTTTTGGAATTTTGAGGCAGATTTTCCTGTGCCTGCACGCTGTTTTTTGCTTGGGCCCATTGAGTGCCACGGGAAAAAAAGCAGCGAAATACACTTTCTCTGCCTCCCATTGATGGCCCTGTTCACACAGAGGTTTTTTTACACGTTTTTTGATGCGGAAACGGAATTGTGAGGCAGAATTTTCCTCCTGCAAAAAACTCTGTGTGAACATAGCCCTAGTCTGTGATCTCACATGATGGTTCAAATGCGTCTTATGCCAAGATCTGTGGAAAAAACGCGCCCCCCCCTCCCAGGTAGTGCCACACAGCCCTCCCCCTCCCAGGTAGTGCCACACGGCCCTCCCCCTCCCAGGTAGTGCCACACAGCCCTCCCAGGTAGTGCCACACAGCCCTCCCCCTCCCAGGTAGTGCCACACAGCCCTCCCCCTCCCAGGTAGTGCCACACAGCCCTCCCCCCTCCCAGGTAGTGCCACACAGCCCTCCCCCCTCCCAGGTAGTGCCACACAGCCCTCCCCCCTCCCAGGTAGTGCCACACAGCCCTCCCCCTCCCAGGTAGTGCCACACAGCCCTCCCCCTCCCAGGTAGTGCCACACAGCCCTCCCCCTCCCAGGTAGTGCCACACAGCCCTCCCCCTCCCAGGTAGTGCCACACAGCCCTCCCCCCTCCCAGGTAGTGCCACACAGCCCTCCCCCCTCCCAGGTAGTGCCACACAGCCCTCCCCCCTCCCCCCTCCCAGGTAGTGCCACACAGCCCTCCCCCCTCCCAGGTAGTGCCACACAGCCCTCCCCCTCCCAGGTAGTGCCACACAGCCCTCCCCCTCCCAGGTAGTGCCACACAGCCCTCCCCCCTCCCAGGTAGTGCCACACAGCCCCCCTCCCAGGTAGTGCCTCACAGCCCTCCCCCTCCCAGGTAGTGCCTCACAGCCCTCCCCCTCCCAGGTAGTGCCTCACAGCCCTCCCCCTCCCAGGTAGTGCCTCACAGCCCTCCCCCTCCCAAGGTAGTGCCTCACAGCCCTCCCCCTCCCAGGTAGTGCCTCACAGCCCTCCCCCTCCCAGGTAGTGCCTCACAGCCCTCCCCCTCCCAGGTAGTGCCACACAGCCCTCCCCCACCCAGGTAGTGCCACACAGCCCCCCTCCTCCCAGGTAGTGCCACACAGCCCCCCCTCCCAGGTAGTGCCTCACAGCCCTCCCCCTCCCAGGTAGTGCCACACAGCCCCCCTCCTCCCAGGTAGTGCCACACAGCCCCCCTCCTCCCAGGTAGTGCCACACAGCCCCCCTCCCAGGTGGTGCCACACAGCCCCTCCTCCCAGGTAGTGCCACACAGCCCCACAGGTAGTTAGGCCGCCTGCTAGACAGGGGCTCCCTCTAGAAGCAGAATCCTGTCTGCCACACTCTGGCCGGGGATTCCACTTCTGGAGGAGTCATGACAGCAGCATCAACACCCGGTGGCCAGGGCGGGCCCCCCGAAGGGTAGTGGGTCCCGGCACTTGCCCGGGATTCGCTGGGTGCTGACGCCAGCCCTGGTTTAAAAATGTGTTTCACCTGTAAAAAACACAAAATGACTAATAACCGTTTCATAGTCCCTGACGTACATGATAAACGTGTCCGCTGTGCTCCATTAGCCTGTCGTAGGCCTATAGAGCGTCCTTTCGGACTTCATCGGGCTGGTTTGCGTTAGTATACCTTTTCTTTGAAGGATGGAATAGTGTAGTAAACCATGCTATTTTATTCTGAAGGATTCTGCAAAATATTTATACTGTGCTGCATACTTTTTTTTTAGCATGAGGGCCTATGGGGACAGATACCACTGTATAGCATCCGTCACAGGCAGAGGTGTAACTTTCGCTATAGCAGCCGTAACGGCTGCTACGGGACCCGCAGCATGAGGGGGCCAGTGCCACCCGCCGGCACGGGCCCCCCCTCCCATGGCCGGAGGCACCGCTAACAGCCGCTATGGCTGCTACAGCGCGACACCACTGAAGGGGTTGTTCCTACAAAAGACTATCCACAGGATAGGGGATACATGTGTGATCGCTGGGACGCCCAGCGATAAGGAGAACGGGGGACCAAAAGTCCCCCGAAGTTCTCCATGACAAACCTCATACTTCCGGGGTCTGTCTGCAGCTCCATAGAAATTAATTGTGCACTGGTCCGAGGTTAGTCATGGAGAACTTGGGGGGACTTTCGGTCCCCCGTTCTCCTTATCGCTGCCAGCGATCACACATGTATCCCCTATCCTGTGGGGATACATCTCTTTTGTAGGACAAACTATAGGCCGTTTTTTTTGGGGGGGTCTGTATGGCGTTATCTACAGGGGGGGTCTATATGGCGTTATCTACAGGGGGGTCTGTATGGCGTTATCTACAGGGGGGGCTGTATGGCGTTATCTTTGGGGGGTTTTCTGTATGGTGTTATCTACAGGGGGGGTCTGTATGGCATTATCTATGGGGGGGGGTTTCTGTATGCCGTTATCTACAGGGGGTTCTGTATGGCGTTATCTACAGGGGGGTTCTGTATGGTGTTATCTACAGAGGGGCTGTATGGCGTTATCTACAGGGGGGCTGTATGGCGTTATCTACAGGGGGGCTGTATGGCGTTATCTACAGGGGGGCTGTATGGCGTTATCTACAGGGGGGCTGTATGGCGTTATCTACAGGGGGCTGTGTATGGTGCTATCTATAGGGGGGCGCTGTGTGGTTGAATCTATACGGAGGCACTATCTACAGGGGGGTGTTGTGTGATACCCAGCGTAGGGGGGGCCCCAGTCAAAAGTTTTCTATGGGGCCCAGTCTTTCCTAGTTACGCCCCTGGTCACAGGTATACGTTAAGCCGTGTACGTCTGGAGGCTCCGGTGACATAGCTGTCCATATATGGACAGTTATGTCACTGGTGCTTCCTTCACAGTGCCGCAGGAAGTACCGCCGTCCTCAGAAAGCCTGTATGGACAGTGACGTCAGGAGCCTCTGTGAGGGGGTCTCATCTGTTCAGGCAATATGTTGTAGCCTTCCATCAGAGGTACACGTCGGAGTCTGATGGGAGGCAGTTAATGTGGCTCTGTCACCACATTATAAGTGCCCCATCTCCTATATAAGGAGATCGGCGCAATAATGTAGGTGACCGTAATGCTTTTTATTTAGAAAAACAATCTATTTTTACCACTTTATGAGCGATTTTTAGCTTTATGCTAATGAGTTTCTTAATGCCCAAGTGGGCGTGTTTTACTTTAGACCAAGTGGGCATTGTACAGAGGAGTGTATGACGCTGACCAATCAGTGACCAATAAGCATCATACACTTCTCTCCATTCATTTACACAGCACTAGCGATATAGTTATATCGTTATGTGCAGCCACATACACATACACTAACATTACTGCAGTGTCCTGATAATGAATATACATCACTACCAGCCAGGACGTGATGTGTATTCAGAATCCTGACACTTCTGAATCTTTTCTGTGAGATTCCAGCAAGGCAAGCGTAATCTCGTTTGAAATTACAGGTTACATCGTAATCTCGCGAGATTTCGTATCCGTTGCTGGAATCTCACAAAAAAGAGTCAGAAGTGTCAGGATTCTGAGTACACATGACGTCCAGGCTGGATTTCATGTGTATTCATTATCAGGACACTGCAGTAATGTTAGTGTTTGTGTAGGAAGCTGCACATAGCGATATAACTATATCGCTAGTGCAGTGTAAATGAATGGAGAGAAGTGTATGATGCTGATTGGTCAGCGTCATGCACTCCTCTGTACAACGCCGACTTGGTCTAAAGTAAAAACACGCCCACTTGGGCATTAAGAAACTCATTAGCATAAAGCTAAAATCGCTCATAAAGTGGTAAAAATAGATCGTTTTTCTAAATAAAAAGCATTACTGTCACCTACATTATAGCGCCGATCTCCTTATGTAGGAGATAGGGCACTTATAATGTGGTGACAGAGACTCTTTAACATGATGTGAAGAGGGCCTAAGGCTGCGCTTTCATTGTGCATTTACAAATGCTGCCGAAAGAGACGCATCTGACAAAACGCATGCCTTTTGTAAATGTTTCAGCTGTAATCTGATTTTAAAGTTGATCGTCATAGGCTTATAGTTGAAACACCGTAAGTAAAGAAAACACATGTGTTTTTCAAGATGATTTTTTTTTTTTGGGCAGCGTTTGAAAATGCAACAATAACGCACAATGTGAACCCAGCCTAAGCTGTTTGTGAAATCCAAATTGCAGCTGCTCTTTACTTTTTTCACCCCAAATTCCTTTTAAGCGATCCCCTACAAAATAGTGCAACATAGGGTGGAATCAGAATTGGATACAACTTCTGTATAATATATATCCAAATTCTGACTCTGGAGGGAGTAAGATCAAATAAAGCTGTCAAAACCAAGTTCAAATATTAGGGTATGTTCACACGCCCTATTTACAGACGTAGTTAAGGCGTTTTTCGCCTGGAATTAGGGCCGAAAATGGGTCTTAGGGGAGATTCACACGAACGTTGCGTTTTTGCGCGCGCAAACAACGCAGCGTTTTGCGAGCGCAAAAACCATTTGACAGCTGCGTGTGTCATGCGTGTCTGATGCGCGGCTGCGTGATTTTCGCGCAGCCGGCATCATAGAGATGAGGCTTGTCAACGCCCGTCACTGTCCAAGGTGCTGAAAGAGCTAAATCTTTCAGCACCCTCGACAGTGAATGCCGAACACAACAGCGAAAACCCTGTAAAAAAAAAAGATAAAGTTCCTACTTACCGAGAACTTCCCGGCCGTTGCCTTGGTGACGCGTCCTTGGTGACGCGTCCTTGGTGACGCGTCCTTGGTGACGCGCCTCTCTTGACATCGGGCCCCACCTCCCTGGATGACGCAGCAGTCCAAGTGACCGCTGCAGCCTGTGATTGGCTGCAGCCTGTGCTTGGCCTGTGATTGGCTGGAGCTGTCACTTGAACTGAAGTGTCATCCCGGGAGGTCGGACTGCAGGAAGGAGACAGGAGTAATCGGTAAGTTAGAACTTCGGTTTTTTTTTACAGGTTAATGTATTTTGGGATCGCAAGTCACTGTCCATGGTGCTGAAACAGTTTAACTCTTTCAGCACCATGGACAGTGACTATCTCCTGACGTCGCGTACCGATAATTTTTTTGCCGGGATCGGCCAAAACGAGTTTGGCCGAACCCGGTGAAGTTCGGTACGCTTGTCCGGCTTCGCTCATCGCAAAGACACTCCGTTTGGATGTTCGGAAACAGAAAAGCACGTGGTGCTTTTCGGTTTTCATTCATCCTTTTCACTGCTGTTGCGCGAATCACGCTCGTCCCATGGAAGTGCTTCCGTGTGGTGCGCGTGATTTTCACGCACCCATTGACTTCAATGGGTGCGTGATGCGTGAAATACGCAGAGTTTTTGAACCGGTCGCGTATAGTACGCAGCGAACAAACGCTGCGCAAGAATCACGCACTGTTTGAACTGCCTCATTGACTTCTATAGTGCTGTGCGTGATGCGCAGAAAATACGCGGCCTGCACGCGCGCAAATCGCGCTCGTCTGAATCCCCCCTTACGGTGTTCTGTGCAGACGGGCTTTTGTAAAAAGACGCCCGCCTCAAAGAAGTGCATGTCACTTCTTGGGACGTAATTGGAGCCGTTTTTCATTGACTCCATTGAAAAACAGCTCCAATTACGTCCGTAATGGACGCCGCGAAAAACGCCTGCACTTACAAAAACGTCTGAAATTCAGGAGCTGTTTTCGCCTGAAAACAGCTCCGTAATTTCAGACGTATTTTACGTTTGCGTGTGAACATACCCATAGGGTATGTGCACACGGAGGAAAATTGCCTCCCATTAATTTCAATGGGTGTCGGACGCTTCTTTTTCCCACTAGCTGATTTACTTCAGGTAGCGGGAAAAAGAAGCGTTCTGCTCTAAACCTCCCATTGAGGTCAATGGGAGGAGGAATGTTCCTGCCGACGGCACAAATTGTTCCACGGCAGATTTTGCGGTGAGACCCGCCACGCAAATTCTACACATATTGAGTACAGAAGCGTCTGTGCATGTACAGTAAAAGCATATCCACGGCAAGCCCCGTATTTCTTACATAAAAATCGCACAAATCAACCTCAAAGTGTGTGACGTCCGGCTTAGGGCCAGTTCACACTGAGTTGTTTTACGCGGAAACTGCGTTGAAAAACGGTCGAAAATGCCGCCCACGAGGTGTAATTTTACGTGTTGTTATCAAAAGACGGCGTGTAAAAAGACGCCCGCATCAAAGAAGTGCATGTCACTCCTTGGGACGTTTTTGGAGGCGTTTTTCATTGACTCCATTGGAAAAAAACGCTCCAATAACATCCGTAAAGTACGCCGCGAAAAACGCAAGTTGTTAAACGTCTGAAAATCAGGAGCTGTTTTTAGGCGAAAACAGCTCCGTAATTTCAGACGTATTTTGCTAAGCGTGTGAACATACCCTAACAGCAATACAACAGGGCAACAAAAAGGTCCCATATGGCCACTGTATTTCTCTGATTTGATATAGAGGCATATGGAGTTTTTTTTCTGTCAGATTTTGTATGGCTCTTATGCCTAGTGCTACTTCACTGTATTTTCTGCCCTAGTCCTAGCTGGTATTTCAAGGGATGTAAACAAACAGCAAGGGATGTAAACAAACAGCAAGGGATGTAAACAAACAGCAAGGGATGTAAACAAACAGCAAGGGATGTAAACAAACAGAAAAAGCAGCAGTGACTATGGAAATCAAACAGAAACTGGTTAGAAGTTTTCCTGGACAACCCCTTTAACCCCTTAATGACCAGCCTATTTTGGACCTTAACCCCTTCAGGACTGAGCCTGTTTTGGCCTTCAGGACGAAGCCGATTTTTCAAATCTGACATGTGTCACTTTATGTGGTAATAACTCCGGAATGCTTTTACCTATCCAAGCGATTCTGAGATTGTTTTCTCGTGACATATTGTACTTTATGTTAGTGAAAAATTTGGTTGATAAATTCAATATTTATTTGTAAAAAACACCAAGATTTGGAGAAAATTTGCAAAAATTAGCATTTTTCTCAATTTAAATGTATCTGCTTGTAAAACAGATAGTAATACCACACAAAATAGTTACTAGTTAACATCCCCCATGTGTCTACTTTATGTTGGCGTCGTTTTTTGAACATTCTTTTATTTTTTTAGGACGTTACAAGGCTTAGATCTTTAGCAGCGATTTCTCATATTTTCAAGAAAATTTCAAAAGGCGATTTTTACAAGGACCAATTCAGTTCTGAAGTGGCATTGAGGGCCTTATATATTAGAAAGTCCCCATAAATCACCCCATTTTGAAAACTGCACCCCTCAAAGTATTCAAAACAGCATTCAGAAAGTGTATTAACCCTTTAGGCGTTTCACAGGAATTAAAGCAAAGTAGAGGTGAAAGTTACAAATTTCATTTTTTTTTTACAAAATTCATTTGTAATACATTTTTTTCTATACCACAGGAGGTTTTACCCGAGAAATGTAACTTATTATTTATTGCCCAGTTTCTGCAGTTTTTAGAAATACCCCACATGTGGCCCTAGTGCGGTCATGAACTGAAACACCGGCCTCAGAAGCAAAGGAGCACCTAGTGGATTTTGGGGCCTCCTTTTTTTTAGCATATATTTTAGGTACCATGTCAGGTTTGAAGAGGTCTTGTGGGGCCAAAACAATAAAGACCCCCAAAAGTGACCTCATTTTGGAAACTACACCCCTCAGGGAATTTATCTAGGGGTATAATTAGCATTTTGAACCCACAGTTTTTTTTCTAAATTTATTTGAATTAGTTTGTGAAGGTGAAAATCTACTTTTTTTACCAAATATGTGTAACTTTTAAAAAGTAAAGCAGTTTGTAAGGGGAAAAGCTGGGTTTTTCATTTTTTTTCACATTTTTTTTAAAATTAACTTTATTAAACTTTTTTTTCACTTTTTTACTAGTCCCATTAGGGGACTATAATATGTGATTCTGCGATCGCATTTATAATACACTGCAATACTTTTGTATTGCAGTGTATTACTGCCTGGCCGTTTAACACGGACAGGCATCTGCTAGGTCATGCCAGAGGCATGATCTAGCAGGCATTCACTCTAGGCAGCCTGGGGGCCTTTATTAGACCCCCGGCTGCTATTAGAGACACAGACACTCGGCAATCGTATCGCCGGGTGTCGGTGGGGGAGAGAGGGAGCTCCCTCCCTCTCTCCAAAACAACTCAGATGCGGTGCTCGCTATTGAGCACCGCATCTGAGGGGTTAAACGTGTGAGATCGATACTAATATCGATCTCACACGGCAGAGCAGGGACGCCCCCAGCCCTCAACTTTCCTGTGGCGATAAAACTCTGTGAAGATCTGTCTGCTCTGTGGGGATTCTCTGTGAGCACCTTTTGCTCTGTTTGAAATCCACTCACAATGTTTACCTTCAATAGCTCTGTGACTCTGGCTGTATGTACGATGTAATTTACTTAAATTTACATACCTTGGCTCTTATGCCTAGTGCTACTTCACTGTATTTTCTGCCCTAGTCCTAGCTGGTATTTCATCATCTGTCAGATAAGCTTTTTCTTCCTGTAACTGCCAACATAAGGAGTGGTTCCTTTAGGTTCATCTTCACCACTTGGGAGGTGTACAGTCTTCAGATTTGTAGTCTTTTTTTAACTCTATGTATTCTGCATTGTCCAAATAAAACTTATTTTTCTATGCCATTGGCAAACTTTATTACAATAGTGCATGACTCCTTCTGTTCCTAGTGTTTTTCATAATTATTTTTGGAGTTTCTATTCTGACAAAGGGAGGTCTAAATCCGCACATGCTGGTGACCTAGCCCTTATAACCATTTTCCTGTTGAGACATATGTTTATAAGTACTGTTCACTTGCTGCCTAATATATCCTATGCCTTGATACGTGCCACTGTAGCAAGATAATCTTAAAGGGGTTGTCCAAGCACCGGCAACTGATGACCTATGTGGTGGGGCCTGTCACCTCGGCACCGTATGTCTATGCTGAAAGCAGATGGCTACTGTCACGGAATAGCAGCCGAGCTGCAGTACTTGATCTCTTCTCCTATTCAAGTGAATAGGAGCAGAGTTGGTGTTCTGCAGCATGGCCGCTATGCAGTGGTCGGAGCCATCTGCTTCTGGCTCAGAATACTGCATAACATCCGGCAGCTGATCGGTCCGGGTATCGGACCCCCACCAATCATATACTGTTGACTTATCCTGTGGACAGGTCATCAGTTGTTTGTGCCTGGACAACCCCTTTTTAGGTTTTCGAGTATGGGTATTGATGATTTAGGGTTATGAATGAGCGCCAATACCCTTGGATAATAAGACTATATTCACATTGGGTGGATACGCTGCGTAAAAGCAAACAGCATATCCGTGATTTTGTACGAAGGAATCGCAGCTTTATCGCCGCAAAAATTGTAACATCTGCTATTTGTTGTGGGTCTTACCTCCCCATTGAATTCAATGGGGAAAACCTGCAACAAAAAGCAGTGATTACACAAATAAAATTGACATGCTGAATTAAAAAAACCCAACCGCAGGTCAATTTCTGAGCGTTTTTTCCGCTTCTCATTTACGCAGCGTGTGGATGAGAATTGTTCAAATCTCATCCACTCTGCTGCTTCGGTGTTATGCTGCGGATTTTCCGCAATGAAATCCGTTGCAGAGAATCCACAGTATTTATGAACTGACCGTAAAAGTTATATGCCCCAACCACCGTCACAGCCACATGTGTAGTAATATAGCTATGTCTAGAATTAAAACATCAGTAGTGACATATAGCCTTATATGCCTTGGTTTCCAATGGGTGGGGAGATTATACAGATGTAGCCAAGTTTATCTTGGTTCTGATAATGTGCTGCAGCGTGATATCACACAACAAAGCCATTGAAAAAGTAGAGTTAAAGGGTAGCTAAACGTTTGACAAACTTCTGACATGTCATAGTGACATATCAGAAGTTTTGATTGGTGGGGGTCCGACCACTGAGACCCCCACCAATCACTAAAACGAAGCGGCAGAAGCGCTCGTGTGAGCGCTTAGTTGCTGTTCGGCTTTCTCCGGCGTACGGGCTCAAAGACCTTTCTATGGAGTCCGTACTCCGATACATTGATTTCTGGAAGAAGCCAAACGGACACAAAGCGGCTGAGCGCTCACACGAGCGCTTCTGCCGCTTCGTTTTAGTGATTGGTGGAGGTCTCAGTGCTCAGACCCCCACCAATCCAAACTTCTGACATGTCAGAACTTTGTCAAACATTTAGTTACCCTTTAAAGTTTCTTACCACTGTATTTAATGCGTTGAGTCAAGATAAAGATGGCTACATCTGTATGCCCTGGTGTCTAATGAGAAGTAGTTCTATACCCTGGTGCCCAGTAGTCGAGGGGTAAAGTAGGTAACTTTCCCTGGTGATTAGTGGGATGTTAGGTAATATTAATTTGTGGTTAGGAAGGGGATAAGGTATAATTTCCCTGTGTCCAAGGGATGGTAGAGACTAGATAGTGATGTCATCAGCCAGTAATGAGGCTCCCGGCAGGAATCTGAAATGGCAAAGTTGTAACCAGATGTGACCTCGATCATGTCAAGGTGAATATCTTTAAACTTGGGGAGCCTAAGTTTTATTACGTCTATTGTGTTACGTGCACAAAACTGTGACTTGACAAAGAGGACTTTCAGGTAATACAGCTCACCAAATACACCAAGGTTTAATATCGTATTCGTGAACTTACACTTGTCAGATATTAATCAGAAAACTGTCATGAGCCTTAATCCTGAGTATAAGGGTATGTTCACACGCAGTGACCAAAAACATCTGAAAATACAGAGCTGTTTTCAGGCGAAAACAGCTCCTGATTTTCAGACGTTTTTGTAGCAACTCGCCTTTTTCGCGGCGTATTTTAAGGCCGTTTTTGGAGCTGTTTTTCAATGGAGTCAATGAAAAACGCCTCCAAAAACGTCCCAAGAAGTAACATGCACTCCTTTTTCGCGGGCGTCTTTTTACACGCCGTATTTTGACAGCGACGCGTAAAATGAAGGCTCGTGGGAACAGAACACTGTAAAACCCATTGAAAGCAATAGACAGATGTTTGTAGGCGTATTAGGGGCGTTTTTTCAGGCGTAAAACGCCCGAATTACGTCTGAAAACACTGCGTGTGAACGTACCCTTAGTCAGTTTTAAATCTGAGAGGCTTAACACGTGACCTGTCCTAGGAAGCCAAGCAGCATAAAACAGAGCACACACATTATATGCTTCGTTAAGAAAATTGTTGTGAAATTCAGTATTTTAGAATGTTCCAAGCAGCTTGAAATCTGAACTCCCTAATATATGATAATCCTAAAGTGTACATGGGCTTTGCATGTTGTGAAGGATATGATCCAATGAATGATCTGTGTGCCATATGCAAGACCAGCAGCTTACACCTGTTTATGTTCTGGCATTTCAGATGTTTAGAGAGTACTTCCAGTGTTACTGGTATTCTCGTCTTTAGAAGTTTAAAGGGGGACTAAACGTTCAACAAACTTCTAACATGTCATAGTGACGTGTCAGAAGTTTTGATTGGTGGGGGTACGAACACTGGCTCTCGCGAGATTACTCTTCCTGTGCTGTAGTGTCGGAATTGTGTTAGCGAAGTGTCAGGAGTCTGAATACACATCACGTCCTGGCTGGAGGTAATGTATATTCATTGTCAGGACACTGCAGTAACGTTATAGTGCGTTTATGTGTCTGCACATAGCGATATAGCATTATCGCTATCTGCAGTGTAAATGAATGGAGAGAAGTGTATGACGCTGAATGGTCACTGATTGGTCAGCGTCATACACTCCTCTGTGCAACGCCCACTTGTTCATATAGTAAAACACGCCCAGTTGTCCATTAAGAAACTCAGCATAAAACGAAAATAGGTCATAACTCCGTCAAAAATTATCGTTTTTCTAAATAAAAAAGCACTGCTGTCACCTACATTACAGCGCTGATCACATCATGTACAAGATAGGCCACTTATAATGTGGTGACAGAGCCTCTTTAAACGGTAAACAAGTCTGCAGATAGTAACAACAGGAAACGTATAACAGGTGTGGTGCTCTGCATCCGCAGACTATTCTGCAGCTCAGAGACTTTTATGTCTAGCACCATTTTTCTTCAAACTGAAACAAGAATAGTAAAAATTAAAGTCTTATTATATTTTGCACTTGCAGTATTTTTTTTGTACTGTTATATTTTGTACTTCTTTATTTAACCTCTTAATGAACAGATCATTTTGTTTCGTCTTCACAATCCAAGAGCTATAACTTTTTTTTCTTTCTGTCGCTTTAGCTTTATGAGGGATTGTGTTTTGCAGGATGAGTTGTATTTTTCAGGGGCACCATTTGGGGTACATTGACATTATTAAATAGCTTTTATCTTTTCAGGGGAATGAAAAAAAAAAAGTATTTATAGTTTATTTACATTTTAAGTGCTAACGTGCCATAACGGGTTTTTTTCTGCCGATATAGCCAAATGGCAACACGTTTCTGCAGGAGGAGATTTTTCATTGGTACCGCAGGCAATTATCGATGGCAGACCTGGGGGCCTTTGTAAGGCCCTGTTCACACACACTTTTTTTTCAGGCAGAAAAATCTTTTGACCTGCCTGCAAATTCTTGCCACGATTTTGGCTGTGAAAAACCATTTCTCTGCCTCCCATTGATTTCAATGGGAGGTCAGAGGCGGAACCGTGGCAAGAAAGAGCATAATGCTTTTTTTTTACCGCGAGCGGCCAAAAAATGCAGCGGAAAAACAATGCCTCCGCCTCCCATTGAAATCATTGGGAGGCAGTTTCGGAAATTTTTTGCTGCTGATTCCGATACGGTTTTCACATCAAAATCCACGTTAAAAAAAACACTGTGTGAACTGGGCCTTAGACCATGGTAAACATCGACCCCCGATGAAACACTGTAGATGCTGCGGACACTATTGACAGCAGCATCTAAGGGGGGCACATTAAAGGAGTTGTCCAGGAATTTTTTTTTTTCTAAAAAGTGTCCCCCAGCCTTGATTTGCCTTCCCTAATACCCCCTATTAAACTTCTAACCAGTTTCTGTTTGATTTCCATCGTCACTGCTGTTTTTTCTGTTTGTTTACATCCCTTGCTGGCTGTTTCCTGTCTTGTAACCCACTATACCCATGATCCCCTGCTGCATCTGAGGAGACAGTTGCATCTCCCCCCTTCCTCCAAAGCACCTCAGCTATTTGCATACTGCCACGCCCCTCTATGGTCACATGGTCCTTCCCTGCTCCAATTACAGATTACTGCACACTGTCTGAGGCCGGATTTACACCAGCGTGTGCCTTTTGCGAGGGCAAAACACGCGGCGTTTTGTGCGCAAAAGGTACATAACAGCTCCGTGTGTCATCAGCATATGGTGCGCGGCTGCGAGATTTTCGTGCAGCCGCTATCATTATGACACTTTTTTTATGGTTTTCATTCATACTTTTCACTGCTGTTGCGCGAATCACGCGCGTCACACGGAAGTGCTTCCGTGTGCTGCGCGTGATTTGCACGCACCCATTGACTTCAATGGGTGCGTGATGCGCGAACAACGCACAAATAACGGATATGTCGTGAGTTTTACGCAGCGGACACGCTGCGTGAAACTCACGGACAGTCTGCGCGGCCCCATAGACTAACATAGGTCCGTGCGAGGCGCACACGGACGAGATTCACCCTCGTGTGAATGGGGCCTTAGGCACGATTTACACAAGCGTGAATCACGTCCATGTTCTGTGCGTAGAAAAAACGCACAACACACGCGACCCATGTCGCGACCCATGTTGCTTGTCCTCTATTGGTGCGTTATCATGCACCTACACTCACATTGAAGTCAATGCGTGCGTGAAAACCACGCACCACACACGCATGTTTGGTGCGTGATTTACGCATCAATTCAGTGGAAAAAAACAGGCTGGCTTTGTGAGTGCGTGAATAACGCATGACAATCGAAAAGCACACTGATGCATAACGCACACACACGGACGGGATTGACGCAAGTTTTTCACGCGTGGAAATTACACACGCTCGTGTGCATGAAGCCTTACTAATGGACGCTGTTAGACAGTGGCCATTAATAATGCACTAGTAATACATTTTGAAATAAATGAGAAGGACATAGAAAAAATATTGTAATGAAATAAAATAACACACACCACGATTTTATTCAAAATAAAAAAGGTGTCATTGAAGTAGTCCTTGAACCTGATGTAGTACCGAGGACCCAACCTGTAATAAAACACATAATAAAAACTAAAAAAATAAATAAATGTGTGATACTGTCTGTTAGACCACGTATCTAAGCCTACCACAAGCTAGCCTTAGATACATTACCCAAGCAGACTGTGTCACACATGGACCATGTATCTAAGAATACCACATGTTAGGTTTAGATACAGGGCCCCAAAACCCTAATCTTATACAGGAATAAAAAGAATGTCATCTGGGGTCCTGTATCTAAGCCTACATTGTGTTAGGCTTACATACAGGCTGCATGTGTGACACTGTTTGTTAGACCCTGTATCTAAGCCTAACAATGTAGGCTTAGATACAGGACCCCAGAAGATCTTATACAGTATACTATTATAGGCTCTGCTCCGGGACTCTGTGGAATCGCCTGACATCGGAGCAGAGCCTATACTAGCGTAGTGCGGCTCCTCCTTGGGCCTGCTCGGTCCTAGGGAGCAACAGTGTCCCGCGCGCCGCAGATAACAGCCTCAAGGGCTGCATGCGGCCCGTGTGCTGCGTGTTAGATAATCCCTTATCAAAGCCTACTATGTGTAGGCTTTGGCAGCGTAAGAACTAAAAGTGCCGATGCTGCCGCTGTACCTCGTAGACTGGGCTAGTCCTACGCAGGTGCCGTCCTTTTTCACTGTGAACACGCACAGGCGCGCTCACAGTGAAAAGCTACATAGGCTGGGCGGGCACTAAGCAACCAGCACCCGCAGAAACGACACGTCACCAGTGACGTGTCGTATCTCATCCGAGGTCTCTCTGGGGGGAGACCATGTGATCGGGGTACGACACGACAGTGGAGGAGTCTGAAAAAGTGACGTCGGAAGTCATGTGATCCGAAGAAAAGAGCAGCCAGAGCGGAGAACAGAAGCAAGATTGCACGGGTAAGTATATTATTCAACTGTAAATATGTGCATAAATTTACTGAAAAAATAAATCTCGGACAACCCCTTTAATTAGTATACAAGGCACGGCCGTAATGCCTCATGCACACGACCGTTTGCCACTCGGGCCGTGATTGATGGTGGCACCCGATAGTCTTCACGGACCCATTCACTTTAGCGGGTGAATCGGGTCCGTAAAAAATGGTCCGAGTCTCCGATCCGAGTAAAGATAGAACATGTCCTATCTTTCCTCGGATCACTGACGGGACTCGGCCGGCACACACTGTCGTGTGCCTGAGGATTTAAAGTGGGAATTCATTTGGCCATTTATCTAATAGATCCCTAGTGGTCTGATTACCACTAATCTTAAAGAAGCGCTCTGGTGATTTCCTTCCCCATTACCAGGTGCTTTATGTTAGGGATAGCCGCTCCATTCCGGGCCTCTGTGTGATCATGTGATATCCATTTTGAGTCCCTGAATCTAGTGTCTGCTGTAGGGATGAGAAGTCAGTCTTTCAATGCAAGTCTATGAGCACCTCGATGTGAGTTAGATGGACTTGCATTGACTGGTGCCTACAGCAGACTCTGGAGGATTTAAGTGGTCAGAATGACCCAACGAGGGGCCTGAACCGAGCGGCTACCCATAAAATAAAGCAGTCGGTTAGCTAAGACACCACCACATTTCACTTCATCACGTTTTCATCTATCTTGGAAGAGACATTATTAATGCAGCCAGCAGGTGGCAGTATGAGTTAGCGATGACGCCTCCTACTCATTGAGTTGTATGGGATCATCTTTTATGGCTATTATATTAGTAAAAATCTATTACTGAAAGTGCAAGAGGAGCAACAAAGGACCGCACATCCGCAATATTAATCAGTAAACATGAACAGGAGGGTCTTTGTTAATATTTTGATCAAATTGTATAAGCCCACTTGCCACTTCACGGCGACCTCCTTTAAAGAGACTCTGTCACCACATTATAAGTGCCCTATCTCTTACATAAGGAGATGGGCGCTGTAATGTAGGTGACAGTAATGCTTTTTATTTAGAATAACGATCTATTTTTACCACTTTATGAGCGATTTTTAGCTTTATGCTAATTAGTTTCTTAATGCCCAAGTGGGCGTGTTTATACTTTAGACACTCTTTTGGCTTCTGTCGGGCTAATCGAGCCCTATGTACACATTTAGAGTGTCTGCCAGGAGCTTTCCGCGAAAAGTAGGGAATAAATGTGATGTGAATGAGGCCTAACATTGTACAGGGGTCTGTCACTAAATTGCGGGCCAGAAGCTGTCTGGGGACACCAAAGCACCCAGAAAGCAGGACATACACATTAAATTAATCTTGTCCAAACATAACTATTTTGTCTAGCTAAGAACATGTATGTTAATCATAACCCATTTTTATTGAAGTTTTATGTGCGGATTTGTTGTGGTTTTCAGCTGATTCATGTATGTTTACGATGCTAGGACTCGCTGCCGGACAACTGTCCCGTACTGTAATCCGGTTTTCAGTACAGGTCAGCAGTTCCACGGAGAGGCAGGGACTCCTAGGGTCGTACATAACTATGATGCTAGGAGCCCGGCTCCCTGCAGTGTGTTCGGTCCGGGACTTGCGGCCGAAATAAGTTCCGTCCATTACGGACGTAATGTGCTCGTGTGAATCCAGCCTTAGGATTAGCTAGTTCCTTCCGGTGTAGTGATATGGTACACACTGGTGGGAGGCTGAGGGTGGGGCCCTCTTGACCTTTCTTAGTTCCTGTCCCTGCAGAGGTCAAGGGATCATCCTCTTAGTGTACCGTCATGGGGGACTCGAGGAAACAGGATTTCCGGTAAGACTAGTTCTTACTTTCTGCAGAAATTCCGCAGAAAATAGCAGAAATTCCGCTGCGGAAAACCCGCACCATTTCCTGCGGTTTTAACTGCAGAAAATGGTGCGGAATTTGCGGCATTTTTCTCAATGTTGGGAGATGGTGACAATTCAGTCCACTTTCCTCAGCAGGAATTGACCTACTGCGGTATAAAAAATATGCACCGCAGGTCAATTCCTGGTTGGAGATTTTACGCAGCGTGTGGATGAGATTTCTTAATTTTCACCCATTTTGCTGCTACTGTATTCTGCTGCGTATTTTCCATCCGCAATTCCGGACTGAAAATACACAGCAATTCCGTTACATGTGGACAATCCCTAAGTGTATAGTTGTCCTGAAGTATACTTTCTATATTCAGGTTTTTATTTATAATAAACTATTATAAAGCACTTATTACATAGTACTTTACATGTATAAAACCACTTGCAGATGGTTAATAAAATTATGAAAAAAAAAATGAAAAACATTCTTCTATGTAAAAATATATTTAATTCTCAACAAATAAAGACACATAAAGCGCATATATAATATGCATACAAGAACATAATTCCAAAGTCTACTTTAGAAGCAAAACACTTTGCAATTACAAGAGACAATTATGGCTTTCAAAATGAAATACATTGTCATCACTTCACCTTTATCATAAAGCATAAACTATTTTATCAAAATAACAAGCAGTAGAAATATTCCACATACATAATACATAACCCATGTCCGGACACCGCCCAGTAAACATAGCAAACTGACCGTCCTTTACTATAATGTCCTAGAACGGACTGCGTCAGATTAGACGGGTCAGTTGCACATGGAGCTTTGCGTCCCCTAGTTGGCGGTTATGTGTTTTTACATTTAAAGCTATAAGCTTTTACATCAAAATCTTGAGAATTTTCTCATACAAACTTAATCTAGAAATAGATAGAACTAAACATTTACATACAAAAATCTTTGCATTTATGCCAGGAGAGGGCAACTATGACCATTCCAGTTGTCACTAGACTGCAAGTAGCATGATGGGACATGTAGTATGGCAACAGCTGGAATGATAAAAGCCATTTGCCAATATACTAAAAATTGTAATAATGAATACATAGATTTCATGCTGAAATTCCACTCTACCACAGTTTGTGGACAAGATCTTAACATACGATGCACTACAAATATTGCAATATACAATACAGATGAACAGAGTTTAGATTGCCGACTCAAATTTCGAGTTTTTAAAGTCCCACTCCATTCTTAAAGAGAAGATCTATCAACCTCCTAGTAATTGAGATTGAGGAAAATGTTTCCTACAGAGCAAGAGGACAATGACTGAATATGCTTCTAAGTCCTCTGGGTCCAAGAGTAAAGAGTCCATCTACCATGGTCTCCAGAGTGCGTTGCTGTTGGTACTCAGATCTGATTGCTTGATGTGACAGTATCTGGCAGGAGAAGAAGACGAGGAGGACATAGTGGCATCTTCATTCAACTTGAAATGGTTCAAAAGCCTGAGTTCAGTTGTCTTTTGGTTTAGGGAGAGGAAGCTGAAGACTTCATTGAAGCATCTGTTGTAGCCATCACTGAACTCCATTTGTGGACCATTATTTTGATGTACTGGAGAAAGAAAGAAGAAAAAATTTTAGATATTTGACTGGAACTCCCAAAAAACTCATCTTTTTGCATTGTAACTTTTAAGATCTGCCCAGTTGTGGAACTACAATACCCAGTGTGTCCTAAACGCCCAGTTCTCAGATTACCTCCGAGACCAAAGATTAGCTCATTTTGTGTAACATCAAAGTAGGCTGAGGCCACGTCTATTTCTCTACAAACCACAACATATAACTTTTTTTTCAACAGGGTGGAACATATAGTCCTTCACCAAAGGTCACATAGCTATTTTTTGGAGAAGTCAAACTATTTGTACATCCATGACATGTAATAAAAGGATAAACCTAATGCAAAAAAAGAGATACTCACTATTGGTTGGAGGCGAAGTCTGTTGCTTGAGATAGGTGACGGCCATCTCCAATATATCCGCCTTCTCCAGCTTGACATTGGGCTGTTGCTTGTGGAACTCTTTTTCGAGTAGACCTTTGAGTTGCTCGATGCTGCTATTAATCCGGTCTCTGCGCATCTTCTCCACAACGGGTTTTCTCAGCTGTTGAAGAAGGATACAGCTCATTACTACATATGTCACCTTATATCATCTGCATTTTATAGTTATGGGACATTTATTGACAGATGAAGTAACATCATCATGGTTCATACCTTATTTTTTTCCTTTTGGGGGACCTTATGCTGCTCCAGAAATCCAGTGCTAGGTGCCATCTTTCAGAGATGATCAGGGACTTGTGTAGATCCTTGGATGAAGTGTGCTGGCTAAGTGCGGCTTTGCCTCCTATTTATACTCCTCGGCCTGGATAAAGAGACGTGAGTCTGAGGTTTGTTATAGTTTCCCACACTCTGCAGCCAATCATGGGAGGTGGAGGGACAATAGAGGAGGCATCCATTATGTCATGCTGCATTGACAGTGAATGGCTTGGGCATAATAAGCTAGTCTCAGAGGAGCAGGTGGGGAGTGTGTGAGAGGGGATATAGTGTGCTGGGAATGACGTGACCTGTGCTGGGGAAAAAGCTTCCTTTACGAGTGCTGGCCTACTGACTAATGCCCCAGATCAATAGCATTCTGCCAACACACACTTAGCAATTCGTAACAATTCATGAATTTCTCTGCATCTTGTTTTTTTGGCGGGAAGTTGCTAATCACAACAGACAGCTATGAGTGGAGTAATACTCTAATCTCTGGTGACACACGTGCAGACACACTCGTTGAGAGCTACCATGTAAACCGAACAGATAGATAGGTAGGAGAGAGACAATTAGAATTATGTACGCTGGATGGATGGATAGGAAGATATTAGATGGAAACAAAGCAATAGATAAGAGATGGATAAATCAATAGATATAAAATAGATGGATAGATATGAGATAGATACGTATGTAATATATATATGAAATTGATAATAACATTAAATAGATGGATAGATCGATATGAGAGAGAGCGATATACGTATGTAATACATATATATGACATTGATAAGATTAAATAGATGGATAGATAGATATGTAATGGATGGATAGATAGAGAGAGAGAGAGAGAGCGAGAGAGAGATATGAGAGAGATTGATAGATATGAAATAGTTGGATAGATATTAGAGAGACTGATAGATATGAAATAGATGGATTGATAGGGTCGGACTTGCCCACCAGAGAATCAGAGGATCCTCCGATGGGCCCAGGCTCTAACACAATAATGGGCCTTAAAAGGTCTAGCAGGAGATAGACCCTTGTGGCAAGTTATTGACTCCAAATGGGGTAATTTTTTTCTGGGATTTACAAATGACCTATTAGACCTTATTGATGATGTGGCCTATGATGAAATAAAAAGTGGACCTATACATGTTTTATATTGATGAAGTGTGGGCCCTCAGAATAAACAACTCTGTGGGGCCCAAGGGACTTCAGTCCGACACGAGAGAGAGAGAGAGAGAGAGAGGTAATCTATCTATAGGAAGTAGATTGATTAAGATGAAATGGATGGATTGATAGATCTGGAATAGATGCATATGAAATAGATGGATAGATAGGAAGATATTAGATGGAAACAAAGAGATAGATATTAAAAAGATGGATAGATATGAGAGAGCTATAGATATGTATGTAAGATACATATATATGAAATGGATAGACTGATCAGATATGTAACCAAAAAGACAAATATAGTAGTGATCACCCACCAAATAGTTTTGTTAGGGGGTTGATCATGAAAGATAATTATTGTATAGCCTGCATCCAGACTATGTGAACGAACCAAAGACGAAAAAAGATGCAATAAGCAATTAGAAGGTATCAAGATTAAAACGTAATCTTTATTAATAAATCTGACCTAATCTATAAAAAGGTCCACAGACACCCTACATCACAAGCTTATACATATGAAGTGATGAAAAAAGCATATACATGGATCAGAAAATAAAGTGTCATAACAATGCAGACTGAAATGTACAAATGTTTGTATGTGAAGAGATATCCAATAACAGTCTGCACCAACCAGATAACAACTATCAAAAATATAGCCATACTGACCCATAGAGTACTGGAGCAAAAGATAGGCGATGGGGTGGACGCCTTTATTTTGCTCCAGTACTCTATGGGTCAGTATGGCTATATTTTTGATAGTTATCTGGTTGGTGCAGACTGTTATTGGATATCTCTTCACATACAAACATTTGTATATTTCTGTCTGCATTGTTAGGCCCCATGCACACGGCCGTGCCCGTAATCACTGCCCGCGATTGCGGGCACGACCGACTGCCGCGGGCTGCTTTTCCAGGCCGTGCTCCCATACAAAGTATGGGAGCACGGCCCGTAAAATACGAAAAGTAGGACATGCCCCATAATTCCTGGCACGGTTCTACGGCACGGACACCTATCCGTAGCGTTACGGAAAGGTGTCCGCGCCTAGTAGAACCGTACGGGTCCGTAAATGCGGACTGTATTACGGACTGTTAGATACCCTATTAGCACTAAGCTAGTTGGTGTACTAACACCCCAGCGAGTGACCTCCTAAACTCCCAATCGAGCAACTTTCGAGAAGTGCAATTTTTATGTAAAACAGTGTGTCCATCTTATTGGTTCGCAGAGAGAGATCATGTGACCAGCTTACCAACACCTTGGCTGTACATGAGCTGGACATGTGGGCCTGTCGACTTCAATTGTTTTACATATGGGGCATGTTTCCCGTCTGCCCCATAATTGCCAATTTGAGTTACAATTCGGCATTTGCTATTGTATCCACTATCTTACTACTATTAGGGCAGTATTCCCCACCAAGTGGCTTGGTAGCCACATGTGATTTTTTTGGCCGCCTGCATGTGGCTCTCCCACTTTATTGTGCACTAGTGGCACCAGGGATAACATAGCATTACTAAAACTTGCTATTCGGGTCAAAACCATATAACTGCCAGTTGAAGAGCCTCTGTCACCAGGTCACATAAGTTGAACTAGTTAACTGAATTGAATAACGCTGCCTCCCTGATTTCAGTGCTGTTTTGTGGTTTGCTTGATTTTTGTGGTTTGTTTTTTTCTGGAACCCCTTGTTTCAGAGATACAGCCCACTGTTGTATAGGCTCCCTATATGCTAATTTACTAGTTAGCCAAAGGGGTGGAACTAGCTTCACAGCTCTGACGACCAATCCGCGCAAGGCAGCTTGAGGGTGGTTCACGCCCTGTTGGCTAACTACAGTAAATCAGAAAAGAGGGAGCCAACAAGCCAGTGGGCCAAATCTCTGAAATATGGGGGGGGGGGGGGGGGGGGGACGACCAGGATAAAAAGAAAAACCACACTGGAATCAGGGAGACAGTGCTATTTACGTCAGTAGACCAGTTCTACTTACATTATCTAGTGACAGGTTCTCTTTAAGACTAGGGTAAAAGTCATATCACTAGGCCAAATGATTAATAGGATTCTTTATTTTCCTTATTCAGTGTGCCTCAACACCATCTGTCATATTTGAAAGTGGCTCGTGACCTGCAAAAGGTTGAAGACCACTGTATTAGGGAATGGCCTCCTATGAAGAGGTCCGTCTGGTGACCGATCCTCTTGAAATACTAGGATACAGGTTTTGGGTGATGCAGGGCTGTCACTGTAGTAAAATGTCATATGAACATAACCCTTTTGTCTACCAGAGCAGCACACTAAACACACTTATTGTCTTTTACTTACATGTAACTAAACCCAGGTAGGACTTAAGCACACAAGTCTATTCTCCTCTCCTCACTTTTGTTATAAGATCAGGTCTTTTGTGCGGTGAAGCAGCTGTGGGTTTTCAGCTCTTTTTGTAAACTTGTGGGAAAGTGTCTGTCACTACTTCTCAGACGGCCTCTTAGAAACCAAAGATTAGCTCATTCTGTGTGTAACGGCAATATGGTCCACAGAACAACTATCCCTTTTTTTCTTCTGGGGAGCAGATCTTGTGCACCTCAGATGGTGGTCATTGATTCTCCGAATGCCTGGAGGTTGTAGACAACGCTCATTCAAAATCTATATTGATAATCTCTATTCACAATCATTCCAGTCTGTCAAGTCTTTGTTCCCTTTGTTTGACTACAGTCATGTATATGTAATTATATGTCTAAAATTCCTGTTCACGATCGGGCAAAATCTATGACTTCTGATACATGAGAGTCTGAACAGTATTAATGAGATTAAAGAGCCTTTAATTATTTGATCAAACGATCATTCCCGATCATTGTCCAATGTAAACATGTGCATCGAGCGAATGATCAGCGATCAATGCTCGTTTGGCGTTGATCGCCCTTTTTATGCTCGCTTAAAAATGGTTTGTCGGCAAAGTGTCCCATTTGTCAGCAGTACATCCGATCATGTATATAAGCAGCTATTGTACGAACGTTTGCAGTTACGAAAAAACACCCTATTATTATCATCATATATAATATGTATGCAAGTCTTGGGAATGTTAGTGACTTGCTAATATAGCTCTTTTTAGCAATCTGTCTTTCTGTGTAAAAGGACTCTTAAAGGGGTTTTCCCATCTCTAATATTTATGGCATCTTCACTGGATATGCTATAAATGCCCAATAGATGTGGGTCCCACCTCTGGGACCCACACCTATTGCTAGAACAGGGCCCCCTGACCCCCGTTCTAACTTCTCCCACTGTCGCCTCCCTATAGTCACGGAGTTAGGCCTCATGCACACGAACGTATTTTTTTTCCTCCCGTAAATACGGGTCCTTATTGCACCAGTATTCACGGACCCGTGCCCGTAAATATGGGTCCGGTGTCACCAGTATTCCACCCGTATTTACGGGCACGTTTTCGCTGCAAAATTGCACTGCACTAAATCGGCAGCCCTTCTCTCTATCAGTGCAGGATAGAGAGAAGGGACAGCCCTTTCCGCAGTAAAAGTAAAAGAAATTCATACTTACCCGGCCGTTTTCTTGGTGACGCGTCCCTCTTTCGACATCCAGCCCGACCTCCGTGGATATCGCGGCAGGCCATGAGACCGCTGCAGCCTGTGATTGGCCTGCGATTGGCTGCAGCGGTCACATGGGCTGAAACGTTATCCCAGGAGGCTAGACTGGAGGACGAAGCAGGGAGTTCTGGATAAGTATGAACGTCTTTTTCACCTGTAATTACGGGAGCCCCATAGACTTCTATGGGCCTGCCCGTGCCGTTATTACGGCCTGAAATAGGACATGTTCTATATTTTTCAACGGCACGTGCACCTTCCCGTAAGCATACGGGGAGGTACCCGTGGCCAATAGAAGTCCATGGGCCCGTAAAAACGTGCCGTAATTACGGCCTTTTTTACGTTCGTGTGCATGGGGCCTTACCAGATGGCTAAGCGTACGGAAGCAGCTGAGCTACGCTGTTTCTGTAACTGCCATAAAAGTGAATGGGATTTACAAAAATAGCGTAGCACAGCGAGCTACCATTCTTTTTTTATAGCTTCCGAGTTCCAGGAACAGTAGCTCGCTGTGCTCCACTGTTTCCGTAACTACCATTCACTTCTATTGCAGTTACGGAAACTGTGTAGCTCAGCAAGCTCGTCCGTTCCCGTACCCCTGGCCACCTCGTAACTCAATGGCTGGAGAGCAGCAACAGTGGGAGAACGTAGGACGGGGACCCTGTTCTAGAGATAGGTGCGGGTCCTAGAGGTGAGGTATGATCCAGTGGATAAGCCATAAATGTTCGAGATGAGAACACCACTTTAAAGTGTATTTTCAGTTATTTGTTCAATGTTTCTGTTATGGCAGGAAGAAGGGGAAGGGGAAAGTGAGCCCTAATCTACCCACCGCCCTGTCCCTGCCTAGTTGCAACGACCCGCCCTAGGCGACGGGGTACAACTGGGCGGCGGTCCCTACCCTGACTAAGTGCAAGGGAATACAAACAGGGAACAAGCAAGGGAAGAGGCAGCAGCCCACGGAACACCGTGAGGAAACCAGAGTGGTCAACGAGCCAGTCAGAACCAGGATGACACGAAGACTACGAACGCAGAGCAAGGAGCAGGAAGCAAGCCGGGGTCAGAGCGAAGCAGGATAAGCGGAAGCTGTAGCAAGGCTGAAGCACGGCAGTAGCAGGCTGGAGCAAGGCTGTAGCGGGGCCAGGAAACCAGGAAGAATCACAAGCAATGAGGAAGAGAAAACGGCAGGTATAAATGGACAGGGGGCGGAGCTAACTCTGACTGACCAGGCCGCGATAGGCTCTCCCACTCCTGAGCCTGCCACCCTGATTGGTGGGAGCCGGAGTCAGTCTAAGAGGTCCGGCCTCAGGTGTCGATTGATTAATCCTGGGAGTATCCACAGACGTAGTGCCTGGCAGATCCTTTACAGTACCCCCCCTTTTATGAGGGGCCACCGGACCCTTACTAAGAGGACCTGGTTTAGTGGGGAAGAGAAGGTGGAACCTCCTGACCAATACCCCAGCGTGAACATCTCGAGCAGGTACCCAAGTCCTCTCCTCCGGCCCGTATCCTCTCCAATGGACCAGGTACTAGAGGGAGCCCTGGATCATCCTACTGTCCACAATCTTGGCCACCTCGAATTCCACCCCCTCAGGGGTGAGAATGGGGACAGGAGGTTTCCTCGAGGGGGACCAGGATGGGGAGCAGCGTTTAAGGAGGGAGGCATGAAAGACGTCGTGTATGCGAAAGGATGGGGGCAACTCCAGACGGAAGGATACAGGGTTGAGGACTTCAATGACCTTATAAGGCCCAATAAATCGGGGAGCAAACTTCCTGGACGGGACCTTAAGGCGCAAGTTCCTAGACGACAACCACACCAGATCCCCGACGACAAACCGGGGGTTAGCAGAACGTCTTCTATCAGCCTGAATTTTTTGTACGCTCTGGGACGCCTCTAGGTTCTTCTGAACCTGGGCCCAGACTGTGCACAGTTCCCGATGAACGACCTCTACCTCGGGATTATTGGAACTACCAGGAGAAACGGAGGAGAACCGTGGATTAAACCCGAAATTACAGAAAAACGGGGAGACCCCTGACGAGTTACTGACCCGGTTATTCAGGGAAAATTCGGCGAGGGGAATGAATGAGACCCAATTAAATTGACAGTCAGAGATGAAACACCTTAAATATTGTTCCAGGGATTGATTAGTCCTCTCCGTTTGGCCATTGGTTTCGGGATGGAAGGCGGAGGAGAAGGACAGATCAATCTCCAACTTTTTACAAAAGGCTCTCCAAAATAAAGAAACAAATTGTACCCCTCTGTCAGAAACGATATTGACTGGGACCCCATGGAGACGCAGAATGTGTTTAACAAACAAAGAAGCTAACGTCTTGGCGTTAGGTAGTTTCTTAAGGGGCACAAAGTGGCACATCTTGCTGAAGCGGTCTACTACCACCCACACCACCGACTTGCCTTGAGATGGAGGCAAATCGGTGATAAAATCCATGGAGATATGGGTCCAAGGTCTCTGGAGAATGGGCAAAGAACGTAGTAAGCCCGCAGGTCGGGACCTAGGGGTCTTAGACCTAGCACAAACCTCACAAGCGGCGACGTAAGCCCTAACGTCTTTAGGCAACCCAGGCCACCAATAGTTTCTGGTAATGAGGTGTTTGGTACCCAAGATGCCAGGATGACCAGATAGTGCGGAGTCATGGTTTTCCTTAAGTACCCTTAGCCGGTATTGCAGGGGGACAAACAGCTTGTCCACAGGGAGGTTCCCGGGAGCTGAACCTTGATCAGCCGCAATATCAGAGACTAAATCAGAATCAGTGGCAGAAACGATTATACCGGGGGGTAAAATACAAGCAGGATCCTTCTCCGAAGGAGGATTGGCCATGAAACTATGTGACAGTGCATCAGCCTTAATATTTTTGGACCCAGCCCTATAGGTAACCAAAAAGTTAAATCTGGTAAAAAATAGCGCCCATCGAGCTTGTCTAGGATTAAGCCTCCGGGCAGATTCTAGGAAAACCAGATTCTTGTGGTCGGTAAGGACCGTTACCTGGTGTCTGGCCCCCTCCAGGAAGTGACGCCACTCTTCAAAAGCCCATTTAATGGCTAAAAGTTCGCGGTTGCCAATATCATAGTTACTCTCCGTGGGCGAAAACTTCCTGGAGAAGTAAGCACAGGGGCGGAGATGGGTGAGGGACCTGGTACCCTGGCACAAGACAGCCCCCACTCCCACCTCGGACGCGTCAACCTCCACGATAAATGGCTCCCTTTGGTTGGGCTGAACCAGCACTGGGGCCGAGATAAAAAACTTCTTGAGGGTCTCAAAAGCCTGGACGGCCTCAGGAGGCCAGTGGAGGACATCAGCACCCTTGCGAGTGAGGTCCGTAAGAGGCTTAGCGACGACCGAGAAGTTGGCAATAAATCTCCTGTAATAGTTAGCGAACCCCAAAAAACACTGTAGCGCCTTCAGGGAGGCAGGTTGGACCCATTCCGCCACAGCCTGAACCTTGGCAGGGTCCATGCGGAATTCATGAGGAGTGAGGATTTGACCCAAAAAGGGTATCTCCTGTACCCCAAACACACATTTTTCGTTTTTTGCAAACAGATTATTTTCCCGGAGGACCTGGAGCACCTTCCTGACATGCTCCACGTGGGAGGACCAGTCCTTGGAAAACACCAGTATGTCATTAAGGTACACTACAAGAAAAATTCCCAGGTAATCTCTCAGAATTTCATTAATAAAATTCTGGAAGACAGCAGGGGCATTACACAACCCAAAGGGCATGACCAGGTTTTCGAAATGACCTTCGGGCGTGTTGAACGCAGTCTTCCACTCATCCCCCTCTTTGATGCGGATAAGGTTATACGCCCCCCGTAGATCAAACTTAGAGAACCATTGGGCCCCTGCTGTCTTCCAGAATTTTATTAATGAAATTCTGAGAGATTACCTGGGAATTTTTCTTGTAGTGACCTTATTCAAGTTACGATAGTCAATGCACGGCCTAAGACCACCATCCTTCTTCCCCACGAAGAAGAAGCCAGCACCTACAGGAGAAGTAGAGGGGCGAATGTAACCCTTGGCCAGGCATTCTTGGATATATTCCCTCATGGCTTCACGTTCAGGACATGAAAGATTAAATATCCTACCCTTAGGAAGCTTAGCACCTGGTACCAATTCGATAGCGCAGTCGTAATCTCTATGAGGGGGCAACACCTCGGAGGCCTCCTTAGAGAAAACATCAGCGAAGTCCTGAACAAACTCAGGTAGCGTGTTTACCTCCTCACGGGGAGAAATAGAGTCAACCGAAAGACATGACGTCAGGCATTCACTACCCCATTTGGTGAGATCCCCAGTATTCCAATCAAACGTGGGATTATGCAACTGCAACCAGGGAAGACCTAATACCAGATCGGACGATAATCCCTGCATCAACAGTACAGAGCACTGCTCCAAATGCATGGAGCCAACAAGGAGTTCAAAAACAGGAGTATGCTGAGTAAAGTAACCATTAGCAAGAGGAGTGGAGTCGATACCCACTACCGGGACAGGATTAGGCAAATCAATAAAAGGCATCTTTAGAGACATAGCAAATTCCACAGACATGATATTAGCAGATGAGCCTGAATCCACGAAGGCACTGCCGGTGGCAGACCGACCACCAAACGAGGCCTGAAAGGGAAGCAAAATTTTATTGCATTTCATATTAACGGGAAATACCTGTGCGCCCAAGTGACCTCCCCGATGATCACTTAGGCGCGGAAGTTTTCCGGCTGCTTATTCTTGCGCCTGGGACAGGTGTTCAGTTGATGCTTGTCATCCCCACAATAGAAGCAGAGACCATTCTTCCTGCGGAACTCTCTACGTTGTCGGGTGGACACGGAGGCCCCGAGTTGCATAGGTACCTCCGAGTCTTCCGTGGAAGAGCGAGGAGACAGGACCTCGGGGGGAATCGCAGGGAGGTCAGAGGGGAAAACACTGAAACGTTCAAGCTGTCGTTCCCTGAGACGTCGGTCAAGTCGTACTGCTAAGGCCATAACCTGGTCTAGGGAGTCAGAAGAGGGGTAGCTAACAAGCAGATCCTTCAGGGCGTTGGATAAGCCTAACCTAAACTGGCACCTTAGGGCAGGGTCATTCCACCGAGATACTACGCACCACTTTCTAAAGTCAGAACAGTATTCCTCAACCGGTCTCCTACCCTGACGTAAGGTCACCAGCTGACTCTCGGCCAAGGCAGTCCTGTCAGTCTCGTCGTAAATGAGTCCGAGGGCAGAGAAAAAACGATCTACGGAGGAAAGTTCAGGGGCGTCAGGAGCCAAGGAGAAGGCCCACTCTTGGGCCCTTCCTGGAGTCGGGATATAATGATTCCCACCCGCTGGTTCTCGGAACCTGAGGAGTGAGGTTTTAGAAGGAAGTAAAGTCTGCAACTCTCCCGAAAGGAGAGAAAGGTCTTACGGTCCCCTGAGAACCGGTCAGGTAACTTGAGGTCAGGTTCTAGAGGTGAGGCGAGGGGCACTACTATGGCAGCGTCAGGCTGGTTGACCCTCTGAGCCAGGGCCTGGACCTGTAGGGAGAGGCCCTGCATCTGCTGGGTCAGGGTCTCAAGGGGGTCCATGATAGAGTAGGAGAAAGGGTAGACTAGGTAAAGGCTTGTGATTATGTTATGGCAGGAAGAAGGGGAAGGGGAAAGTGAGCCCTAATCTACCCACCGCCCTGTCCCTGCCTACTTGCAACGACCCGCCCAAGGCGACGGGGTACAACTGGGCGGCGGTCCCTACGCTGACTAAGTGCAAGGGAATACAAACAGGGAACAAGCAAGGGAAGGGGCAGCAGCCCACGGAACACTGTGAGGAAACCAGAGTGGTCAACGAGCCAGTCAGAACCAGGATGACACGAAGACTACGAACGCAGAGCAAGGAGCAGGAAGCAAGCCGGGGTCAGAGCGAAGCAGGATAAGAGGAAGCTGTAGCAAGGCTGAAGCACGGCAGTAGCAGGCTGGAGCAAGGCTGTAGCGGGGCCAGGAAACCAGGAAGAATCACAAGCAATGAGGGAGAGAAAACGGCAGGTATAAATGGACAGGGGGCGGAGCTAACTCTGACTGACCAGGCCGCGATAGGCTCTCCCACTCCTGAGCCTGCCACCCTGATTGGTGGGAGCCGGAGTCAGTCTAAGAGGTCCGGCCTCAGGTGTCGATTGATTAATCCTGGGAGTATCCACAGACGTAGTGCCTGGCAGATCCTTTACAGTTTCTTGTAGAAATATGCCTCAAGGCCACTGGTAAGACTCTTTGGGGGAAGTATTCCCAATCCAAATTTCTGGAAACTATGCATTAAAATAATGTTGAAGGGTAGTTAAACTTTAAAACTGTTGACCTGTCATAGTGACCTGTCAGAAGTTTTGATTGTTGGTCCGAGCACTGGCTAACCCAACGATCGCTAAAAGGAAACTGCAGAAGCGCAAAGGTGAGCGCTGCGCCGCTTCATTTCTGTTCGGCGTTCCTCAGGGGCGTAGCTAGGGGGGCAGGCGGGGCATGTGCCCCGGGCGCAACTACAAGGGAAGGAAGGGGGGCGCCGACCAGGGGAGTGGACGCATGGCCCCAGACGCAACTACAATGGAAGGAAGGGGGGGTCGCCAACCAGGGGAGTGGAGGCATGTGCCCTCCATGCCGGTACCCCCATAGACATTTAGGGCCATGGCCACCCATTGCTCTTAAATTTATTTAAAAGCTGGGGCAGCGCAGGGGACAGGAGCGGGAGCTGTGTAATGTAACGCACTATGTTTTCCGGCACAGGCAGAGCGTGTATGCTCCGGGCGACTGCTTTATACATCACAAGTGGCGTTCTATAACGCAGCCGGCCATACACTCTGCCTGTGGGGAGAACACCATTGGAGTGTTCGGCCCCAGCTATTTACCTAGCAGACCAGCAGGGAGGATGGCGGTAGCCTCTTCCACACAGCTCTCCGCCTGCCTGCAACGTGTGACCGCTGACAACATGAAGATCCCACCACGGAGCTCTGGACTGATAAGTACAGCTGTATGTGTGCGCAAGTAAGGGGAGCTGTCAGTGTTATGTATGTGGGGGGGATTCTTTATAAATAGTTTTTTTTGAGTGGGAGGGGGGACTTGACTGTAAATATTATGTGCGGGGTGAGGGGACTCTATATAAATTGTTTTAGTGGGGAGGAAGTATTTGACTGTATGGCCTCATGCACACTTCCGTCGGCCGCTGAATGGATGCTAATGACGTTCCGTGAATCATCGACCGCACACGGATGGCCTCCGTGTGCAGTCCGTTGCTTCACGGACCAAATCAATGCAAAGGCCGAGACTGGTCCGTCAAAAAACGGGCAGGAGTAGGACCTGCCCTATTTTTGAGAACGGCCGCACGGTTCCGTTAAAACAACGGAAGTGTGCATGGCCCCATTGAAATGGATGTGTCAGGGTGCTATCAGTTCAAACAACGGTTAGCACCCTTACAAAAAAACTGAAATGGGCATGAGGCCTAAGGCCTCAAGCACGCATCCGTTGCCATTTATACGGCTGCATATCACGGATCCGTGAAACAAGGACCGCACATAGAACTATACTGCTTCTAAAATGTACAAATGGCTTTATGCTTCAGTTACATAAAAAAAAAAAAGTGAAAAAAAAGTTACACCGCATTGATTGGTAGAGAAAGCAAACCTGGTGAGGGGGAAGGAGATGTCGGGAAAGTGTTTGAGGGGGGGGGGGGGGGCATCAAACTGTATGTTTGCCCCAGGAGCAGGAGAACCTAGCTACGCCTCAGAAAGTCTATGTGTACGTCAATTGAGCCCGTACAACGATCCGAGAAAAGACTATTGGAAATTAAGCGGCACAGTGGTCACCCGAGTGCTTCTGCCACTTAGTTTTAGCGATCGGTGGGGTCTCAGTGCTCGGACCCCAACCGATCAAAACTTATGACCTGTCACTAACGTGTCAAAAGTTTTTTTTAAAAGTTCAGTTACACTTGTAGGTAGCACCAGCTTTATTTCATTTATCTTACACAGGATTTCAAAAAACGCTAACGTAAAAGCATGTAAAAAAAGAAGTCATTAAAGACACATACCGGTTTTAACATCATTTTTAATGCGCAGCCATTAAGATTGAATGTTAGTGGCCTCACAGTTTTGTGGGTAAAGCTATTGTTTTACCTGCAAAATTGTGTGGTCAATAACAATCTGTTTGAAAGCACTTCCCACCACATGCCTCCGTGATTTGCGGATGCTTCTACTTGAGACTGTACCCAAACCGGGATAATCTCAGGGGGCCTTGTTAGGTTTAGAGCTGTCCCTTAAGGGTACGGCACACGGAGCGGCCCTGACACTGTCGCAACGCGGCTAACAACCGTGCTGGCACTATGTAGGAGCGCTGACAAATACCTCGTTAAGAGGTATTCCGGTTACATGCGCATGCGCACTGCCGCTCCATTCTCTATGGGAGTGCTGGAGATAGCCGAGTTCAGTGTTCGGCTTTTTCCGGCGCTGCCATAGAGAATGAATAGGGGGTAAGTTGTTGTAATTTGCAAAATTGTGCAGCCATAAAGAGTGTATTAATTCACGGATGCACGATTTTGCAGATAAAGGAACGGTTTACCCGCGTTAACATGCGGCCACTAACAGGCTGACAGCCGCACTGAACATGGTGCCGGCGCGGTTGTTAGCCGCGTTGTGGCCGCTCCTTGTGGCCCTACCCTAAAACCAGCAAGGTAGGAAACACCCAACCAGTGATTCTGCCTTTGCTATTGATCGCGACATCACAAGGGTTAAACTGCAAGGATCAGAGTTTTCTCTGATCCCGGCCATTGGTACAGGGTGGCGGCTGTTAATCACAGCTGCCCACCCGCGGGTTATCACACGGCGGCACGACTGCTGTGCCCTCATGAACACAGCGCAATTTTCAGATAGGTTATAAATGCCTAATTAACTGCATATATAATTACACAACTGAAATCTACAAAAAAAAAAAAAAAAAGCATAAAATACAAACCAAAACCTTTAGGCTGGATTTCCACGAGCGCGTGCTTTTTGCGCTCGCAAAAAATGCGGCGTTTTGCACGCGCAAAAGGGCCACAACAGCTCCGTGTGTCAGCAGCGTATGATGCGTGGTTGCGTGATTTTCGCGCAGCCGCCATCATTATGACACTCTGTATGTTTGTAAACAGAAAAGTACGTGGTGCTTTTCTGTTTTCAATCATAATTTTTACTGCTGTTGCACGAATTACGCGCGTCCCACGGAAGTGCTGCGCGTGACTTTCACGCACCCATTGACTTCAATGGGTGCGTGATGCACGAACAACGCACAAATATAGGACATGTCGTGAGTTTTACGCAGCGGACTCACGCTGCGTGAAAATCACGGACTGTCTGAACGGCCCCATAGACTAACATAGGTCCATGCGAGGCGCGTGATAATCACGCGCCTCGCACTGACGTATTACACGTAAGAAGAGTCCAAAAAGCATCTTTTCAATTTTGCCATAAAAGTCAAAATGAAATAGAATCCACTTTTTAGATAAAAGACGGAACAAAATCACAAATTCTAAGCTTTCTACTCAAAGGAAAATGACAAATCTCATACTGGTTAGATTTTGGGCAGATGTTTTATTGTTAAGGTAAAATTGTGGCAAAGAAAGAATTGTGGAAAGTCCTAAACCTTCAAAGGCTAAACAACGGTCAGAATTTTAGAGCATTGGCTGTGATCTCGGCATCCCAGATGGCTTATTGACGCCCAGCATTCCCACCAAACACAAAGACAAAGTCAAGCACCATTGCTAATGGGTTTTGTTGGTCGGCACACTTCTATTATAGCAGGGAGGGGATAGATCATAGTGGAATAGTGTGGGAAAGCAAAAAAAAGGGGAAATATTTCACCTTATTAGCCAAATAGGACATATCAATGGGCAGAATGGTTCAATGGGAAAATGGATAAACAGACATCAGGAGTGACAGGCTGAAAGCTAAGTTTGATATTGATACGACAAACATGAGATGGGTCATGAACTCCGCTTACAGGCCGGTTGGTTGGGCTCCGAGGATGGTAAGAATAATGGCTTGTGCTAGGATACAAAAGGTTACAATCTGTTAAAGGTTTCAGGTACAGTAGTACAATATAATTAGTAGACAATAAGTATGTTGGTCTCATATGACTAGTAGATATGAACTATTAAAGGGGTTGTCTCACGACCGACATTTATGGCATACTCCCATCTGGGACCCGTTCCGATTTCGAGAAGGGGGGTTCCCCCGTCCCCGCTGGCCTCTGCATCCACACGGGCAATCAGTGAAGAGGTGATCGGGATTAGGGAAACAGCCAAGCTTGCTGTCCTTCGGTGTTTCCGTAACTCCCATTCACTTCTATAGGAGTTACATAAACAGCGTAGCTCAGCGATTATTTCCGGAATCCTGATAACCTCTGTAATGATTCACTGCCTGGATGCGGTGGCCGGCTGCTGCCTCACTAGGCAGGGATGGGGTCGGAGACCTCCGTTCTCGAGATAGTTGCGGGTCCTAGAAATGTATGGCTTATTCTGTGATTATGCCATAAATGCCAGTCATGAGACAACCCCTCCTAATGTGAAGGCAAGGTAGTAATTATCATCTATATACAATAATAACTCCCCAGTCTATATGCCCTGCTAGAGCATTTGAACTTCATGGCATGGGGTCCAGCGCTTGAGGAGAGCGGCTCTGGTGGACTCAGACCATCATGAACGACCATTAATTTGACTGGCTGCCATGTAATGCTACATTTTTCATAACCAGCTTGAGAAGTCAGGCTCAGGGTGATCAGCTGATTGGCTTCCAGTGCCCCCATAATATTAGAGGTCAAGTAGTGTGAGACCCACATCAGCCTTTGGCAGTCGGCATTCTGGAAGTAGTACAGCCACAGGTTGAAGTCCGCTGCTCTATGGTATTGCTACATCAATGGCATTTTTGTGGCACTTTCTCCCTTTGGACCCATTTAATGGGAAAAAATTGCATGCATTTTCTTTTGTTTGTTTCTTTTGTGCCTATATGGCAATATCTGCTTAGTAGTGTCTATATAGTAGCACCCGCATAATGTGGAATTTTAGAAGACAAGAAGAAGGAGACTTAAGGATAATAAATTAGGGAAGACCTGTGATCTTCTATTTAACCCCTTCCCGCCGCAGCCATTTTTCAGATTTTCAATTTCATTTTTTTTCTCCCCACCTTCTAAAAGCCATAACTTTTTTTATTTTTCTGTCGATATAGTCCTATGAGGGCTTAATTTTTGTGGGAAAAGCTGTAGTTTTTATGGAACCATTTATTGTACCATATAATTTACTAGGAAACGGGGGAAAAAATATTTGTGGGGTAGAAAATGAAAAAAACTGATTCCTTCATTGTTTTTTGCACTTCGCTTTTACGGAATTCACTGTGCAATTAAAACAACATGTTAATTTTATTCTGCAGGTCAATAAGATTATGGCAATACCAAATTTTAGGTTTTTATTTTTTTTTCTCTGTATTTTACTATTTTTACAAGTAAAAAACTGTGAAAAAGAAATAATTTTTCCGTAGATTTAAGCGGTATGAGATCTTTTTTTTTAGGGATAAGCTGTAGTTTTTAATGGTACAATTTTGGTACCCACATGCGAGGTTTTGATCACTTTTTATTCAGTTTTTTGTGGGAGATGAGGTGACCAAAAAAGAGATTCTGGTGTTTTTCCTTTTTTTTTTTTTACGGCGCATATTTTTTTTATCTTTTTGTACAGAAAAATCAACTTTATTTAACCGATTTTTAAGTTTTCTTTTTTATTAGTCCCCCTATGGGACCTGAACCAGCGATCGTTGGATTGCTTGTACTACAGACTACAATACTAATGTATTGCAGTAGATCATCTATCTGACAGGCTTATATTGAGCCTGGAGGCAGGGCTTAATAGGAGCACAAAGATAGGGTAATATACAGCCAACACCCACATTGTATGGAGCAGGCACAGCCCCGTGAGCCCGCTCCATACTTCCCCTACCCGACTATGATGTAGGCATATGTCAAATGTTGGGAAAGGGGTTAAACCTCATTACAACTATACATCTAGTAGTTTTATAATGCTCTGTTCACTTTTGCCTTACATATTTGATGTATGTCAGGCCGAACCTGGTGTCCCGACTCTTCCCCGATGTCAGCTGTCGGGGGAGAGAAGGATCGGGCTGTTTAATTTCAACATGCCTGATCGTTTTGTCCTTAAGAAGATTAGCGTTCTTCTTTCTATTGAAAACACATGCATACTTAGCTGAGCCGAGTGTTTACGGGGAAGTTGTTAGTTAGGATTAGCTCTTGGCCGATCAATCGTTTTGCCGACAGCTATCTAAAGTGTATGACCAGCCTAAGAATAGTACAGTCTGCAGCGCTATTCATTCCTTTAAATAAACTGGAACCCTGTTGGCGAACCCCATTAAAGTCATCGAGATTCGTTGGGATTCGCCGTTATCTGTTTGAAAATGTATTCTGCATAGGCGTCATGGCTCTGTTATGAAACAACTTGTTGGTACCGCAGTTACTATTAAGGTATGCGCACACACAATCAAAAACGTCTGAAAATACGGAGCGGTTTTCAAGGGAAAACAGCTCCTGATTTTCAGACTTTTTTAAGCCACTCGCTGTTTTTCAATAGAGTCAATGAAAAATGGCTCCAAAAACGTCCCAAGAAGTGACATGCACTTTTTATTCGCGGGCGTCTTTTTACGTGCCCTATTTTGAAAACGAGGCATAAAAAAACAGAACAGAACGCCGTATTTCCCATTGAAATCAATTGGCAGATGTTTGGAGGCGTTCTGCTTCCGTTTTTTCAGGCGTTTTTTCAAGGCCTAACATACCCTTCATTAGTGTGTTTTTATATACCATTTACGTAGTTTGTGACTGTATAAGGCAAAATTCTTTTTCTTTGTATCTTTAAAACTCTGAGGCCCCATGCACACGACCGTAAAAAAAAACTCCGTAATTGCGGACCGCAATACGGTCCACAATTACGGACCCGCCCTATTGCCTGCGGACACCTTTCCGTATCGCCACAGAAGGGTATCCGTGCTGTAAAACCATGCTGGGAATTATGGAGCATGTCCTACTTTTGATTTTTACGGGACGGCACGAAAATGTAGTCTGCGGCAGTTGGCGGCCGTGCTCGCAATCGCGGGCCGTGATTACGGGCACGGCCGTGTGCATGAGGCCTAATAAAGCGTCCGTAACTAGAGCTCTTTAAATATTGTGTGGAATTAGTAGCTTTGAGTATCTACAGTTAATATATAATAAAGTGCCATAGATTTGCATGTCTTGTAGCAGATACATTATAAAAGGTTTTACTATATACGGTTTCTTTTACACGGAGATAATGAAACCTCTGGCCTGGACAGAAGCACCTTCCGTCCTGACAGATGTCACTTTCCCTCCTTTTTATTGCCGGACACTTTCCCGCTCGCTCTGAGGCAGATGTTAAACCCGTGACAGGATTTGGTTACAAGCCTCTGATTCTGTGAGTTCCAAGTTGCTCAGAGTTTCCCACACTTTTGCTCTATTCAATTCATTCATCCAGAGAACAAAAGAAGTGTGCCGGGCTACATGCTGAATTAGCAATGGTATTTAACTTTGTTTTGTATCCTCTGGATATCACAGAACACAGGCAGGCCATCTGGAGGCAACTGTGCGCTGACTGCGGCATTGATCAAGGCCTGTCACCCCCTGCTTCTAATACTTGGCAAGAGTTATAGTTTTTATTTAGATTTTGCTTACAGTAATTAAAAGGGGGTAAAAAAAAGCATTAAACCCCTCCAAAAAAACAACATACGCTAAGATTCTGGCTTTGTTCACATTCGGGTCATAATATCCGTTTGTACAGGAGCCATGAATGACATGACTGATCTGTCATCATCAGTTATGGCAATCTGTTTTTTCTCTATTGGCTTAGGCCCCATGCACACGACGGTAAAAATCGTCCGTAATTGCGGACCGCAATTTACGGACACATTCACTTCTATTGTTCATGGACACCTTCCCGTTTTACGGGAAGGTGTCCGGTCCGTAGAGGTGTACGGCAAAAGATAGGACATATCCTATCTTTTGCTTTTTACGGTCTGTGCTCCCATAATCGTGATTACGGGCACGGCCGTGTGCATGGGGCCTTATAGTGGGTCAGTTATGTTTTCTTTAGATATCCGTTGTTTTTTGTTTTTGTGGCTACAATACTGCAGCATGCTACGCTATTCGGACCATCAAAAAGCAACGGAATGCTGGGTTCACACTTGCGTCTGGTCACCCCGTTGTTCTGCTCCGTCAGAGGAGAAGAACAAGTGAATATCTGAAGCAACGGTTCCGTTGCACCACGGACAACACTACCAGCCAACGGAACCCATTGACTTTAATGTTCCATCGGCTTTCCATTGGGGTGTCCGTGGTTTTACCAGAGAGGATAGTGCAGCATGCTGCGCTATTATTTCTGGTAATCTCGGACGAATCTGCGACGGAGGCCTCTGACGCAGATGTGAATAGAGCCAAAGCCTGATGGATAAAACGAATGGAGGGGTAAACCAAGTCTAACATTTGAATGCCTGGTTCACATCTGCATTGGAGGATCTGTTATGGGCCTCCGTCACAAAGCCGGGGGAAAATACCGGAAACCATAGCGCAGCATGCTGCGGTATTGTTTCCGGTAAAACAACGGACACCCTGATGGAAACCCGACCCATTAAAGTGAATGGTTTTCGTCGGGAGCACGATGGTATTTGCCTTACAACAGAACCTCACCCACTTACAATAGAACAAAATGTCACCCACTATGCTGCTACTGTATTCCGCTTCGTATTTTACATCCGCAATACGCAGTAATTCCGTCAAGTGTGGACAAGCCCTAACTGAGATGTCGGCTGCGGTTTTTTGGGCAGGTGACCGGTTCTATTTAAGGTTTAAATAAAGAGGAGAGCAGGAAGGCCAAGAAAAGTCCTCTGGTCCTTTGGGCTGTGATTGGCTTTATCCTTTTACAGGTTAATAAATTCCAGATTATATCATTTTTTAATGAGACTCCAAATAATTCTATTATTATGTTATTACTGCTGCTACTAATAATCTAATTATACCATTAATGGCATTATTGTCACGATGCGGGGTGTGGACCCACTGGGCCGTACCGCGTAGTGGGATGGCAGCTGGCCAAACAGGTAAGTACAGAATTCAAATAGTTCAGCGAGGGTACCTGAGGCAATCGTAGGCAGTTGCGAGGCAGGCACGTCCAGGACCAGGCGGCGGGAAGTAGTCAGGTGAGGCGTAGCAGATCAAGCGTAGACTGTAGCACAGCACGGCAATAGCACAGCACGGCACTAGAACTAGGTAGCACGGAAACAGGATACGCGATACTGGGGCAAGGTACACTGGGAAACTGGAAGACACTGGGAGACCATAAGCACAACAAACGATGGGTAACAAACAACGCTCTGGCAAAGCGCAAGAGGACAGAGCCCTTTTTATAGCCTAGGGCTTCCTGGGCTATATTGCAGACTTCCTGCACAAATGCGCGCACTGGCCCTTTAAGGCCGTGCACACGCAAGCGCGCGCCCGCCGGAGACACTCAAGGTCCGGAAGTGAGTTCCGGCACCTCACAGGAGGACGATGCTGCAGCGAGGTAAGATGTCCATGGCCACGGCCGTCGAGGTTAACGACCGAACGACGGACCGTGGCCATAGACGTTAGAATTATGTTGGAAAATCTACTTTTATCTGTTAGGAGCGCTGATAATAACATGCAGAATTTCACCTGATGGTTTTGCAGGGAATTTGAAATACATGTTTTAATCGATTGTAATATTATATTAGGGCAGATATGTGTAATGTAAATAGGTCTATGATGGCATCCTGATCAGCCCGTGGAACTACGAACAGTGAGAGTATGTTCACACGCAGTGGTTTCACACGTAATTCGGGCGTTTTAGGCCTGGAATTACGCCTGAAAAAACGCCCCTAATACGCCTACAAACATCTGCCCATTGGGAATTACGATGTTCTGTTCCCACAAGCCTTTATTTTACGTGTCGCTGTCAATATACGGCGCGTAAAATGACGGCTCGTCAAAAAAAGTGCATGTCACTTCTTGGGACGTTTTTGGAGGTGTTTTTCATTGACTCCATTGAAAAACCGCTCCAAAAACGGCCGTAAAAAACGCGAGTTGTTAAAAAAACGTCTGAAAATCAGGAGCTGTTTTCGCCTGAAAACGGCGCCGTATTTTCAGACATTTCTGGTCACTGCGTGTGAACTTACCCTTATAATGCATAATGTGTCTGTCCTGCCTATTGCAGAATGGCATCTATGGCAATAACCAGCCAACACCGTGATGAAGAAGACCGTTTTATGCATTGCTATGAAGTGAAGCTGTTCGCTTTGATTGGATAGCGTCCTAGCGAGGCAGGAGGTCTCCTCCTCTCTGTACCTTTACTCATAATTAGCATATTAGGCCCCAAGTGGAGCAAGGGCCTTAGCGGGACAACAAGAGGGCCAACATTTTTTTTTACAGTGCTGGAATAGAGTGGACGCCAGGAATAAGGGGAGACCTGTGGTTTTAAAAAAATAAAAAAATACATGACAGGTCCCTTTCAAGTTTCCCGTTACATATCGGGATCCTAATTGATGAGTGAATATGCTTGGTCCATGGTGCTGCGGTCAGCACCAAAAAGCAACGGTGGTATCATGCTCTTCTAGCCGGTAGAGTAGGATACCATCTACAGTAATTGCAATTGCTCCTCATGGAATGTCAGATGGGTGTAGAACGCCCATCGGATGCCGTATTCGGCTCTGTTTACATTAGCATCATGGCTTCTGTTATTCATGGACCTGTGACCGCTTTTAACAGATCCATTTTGAAACCAATCGTAACAATTCATTGGGTTTCTGTTCTTTTGTTGTTGTTTTTTGTATGCCAAGAACACTGCTGCAGACTACACTATTACCATCAGGAACCAATGAAATCTGAGTGGAGACTGGCAGCAGTTAGAAAAGAGCCTAAAGGCCCTATTACACTGGCCGATGCCAGTGTCACAAGGAGCTATGCATGGGGCCGAGCGGTCGCTACTCCGTCTCCATACATTATGATCATGTGGGTTTACACAGGGAGAACGGCTGCCGACCACGATAATATTTCCGTTTTTTAAAACCATACGATCAGCAGATGATCGAGCGTTTGCTTGTTCATCTGCTTTGCTCGTTCATCTACTGATAACGTTTCCCTCTTTACACAGGGCACTTACCGGCAATGAGCGTTCTATGAACACTTGTCTACCTGATAATTGCCCAGTGTAAAAGTGCCTTTAGGTTATGTTCACACATTGCGATTTGGTGACAATTTTGATGCAGATTTCTGAGTCAAAGCCAGAAGTGGATCCAGGAGGAAAGAGAAGTTTAACTTCTTCCTTTATATTTCCCATTCCTTTTGGAAGCACTTCTGGCTTTGGCTCAAAAATATGAATCAAAATCTGCAACAAATTGCAATGTGTGAACATGGCCTCAGGGGCCAGTCTCACGTGCCAAATTTTGTTGCCAAAAATTCTGCCACTAAAAATCAGTTCCATCCATTCATGTGACTGTGGCTGTTTCTGCAGCAGGTGCATCGATTTCTGCAAATTCCCTTCAGATGAATGGAAATGATTTTCAGTCGCAGAAATTTCAGCAACAAAATCTGCCGCGTGTGACTGCACCATAAGGGCCAGTTGACACGTAGCATAAATCCTGCGCATTTTCCACAAAGGAATTAATTGCGGAAAATCCACAGCAAATACAGTAGCAGCAAAGTGGATGAGGTAAAACAAATCCCATCCACACGCTGCATAAATACAGAGTGGAAAAAACACTCAGAAATTGACCTGTGGTGCAGCGTTTTATTCCGCACCTTGTTCGTTGTATTTACGTAAACGCTACCTCTTTGTTGAATTCAATGGCGAGGTAAATCCCGCAACAAATAGCAGTTGTTGCTTTTTTTGCGGCGGGTTCTAACAATCCATTGGGTTTCTCCGCTTGGCGCATATTTCCAGCGTTTTTTACTGCTTAAACGCTGTAAAAACTGCAACAACGTAAATCTGTTGCAGAATTTCTGCTCCCCATTGCAGTCAATGGGCCAAACACGCAGCATCTCCACACAGAACACGCAGCAAAAATTTTCTAAATCTCATTGACTTTGCTGCTACTGTGAATGCTGCAGAATTTATAGTACGTGGGAATCCAGCCTAACACACTAATGGAGATATATTTCCCTGGCAGCTCTGCTTTGTGGAGAACATATCCATCATATGTGGCGGTATGGAGGCACCATAGAGTCGCAGGAATTCCACATGCCGCCGTACATGCTCCGAGCACATGGCTTCGCTGTGTGCATTAGCCCTTAGCGTTTGCCCACACACAACGGAATTGCTGCAGAAAATTTCTGCAGCAATTCCGTTGAAAAATGCATTCTTTCAGCTGCGTAAAAAACGCACAATTTCCTGCGTTTTTTTGCAGTAGAAAATGGTGCGTATTTTGCTGCGTCTTCCACAATGTTAGGAGATGGAGAAATCTCCTCTGCAAAACGCAGCAATTCTGGACACTTTCCGTAGCAGGATTTGACATGCTGCAGTCCGAAAAATTTCTGCTTGGAATTTTTTTGCATTTGTTAAATCTCATCCATTACCCTGCTACTGTATTCTGCTGCGCTTTTTTTCCATCCAAAATTCCGGACAGAAAAAAACGTGGCAATTCCGCAGCGTGTGAATGAGCCCTTACCATGTTGGGATCTGCCGACATAAAACGGATTTATTCACTACTAATATTATTGATCTTTTTGTTCACTAAGCTGCCGCAACATACAAAGACAAACTTCATAAATATGTCACTTCAAACCGCACATTAATTCATTCTTTACATCCGGCACCAGGTTGTTCTAGCTGGGGGTCACATCTTTCCCAGATCGTCACACATTATTGAAGACGTCTGCCTTTTGTCCGGCACACGTCAGCTATTCATGCGCCACTAGCTTTAGTTGCACTCCAGTTTAACCCTTTTATGGAAAGTATTGCCTGCTGTATAGGAGCTGGATTTCCAAGGTGAATAACATTTGTTAAAATACCGCTGGTTTAGGTTCTTCACATAAAATATTAGGGAAGTGTAAAAATATCAGAAATGTAAATGCACCTGTATTGCAAAACGGCCAAGGAGGAACTGACCAAAACTGACATTTTTATCGGCCGAGACTCGGACCCTGTCATGTGAATAGAACCTAAGGCTCTATTCACATGACAGGGTCCGAGTGTTGGCCGATAAAGACAACCGTTTCTCTCAGCTTCTTTGCATCTGTTTTGTTTCCGTTTTTAACGGACGATTTTGACCCGTTTTGCATACGTTTTTTTTCCCTGTCTGTTTTAAAAACGGATGAATTTAATTTGTCAATTTTTGCCACACACTTTCCTCTGTAGATTAATGCCACACACTGCCCTCTGTAGATAGTGCCACAGTGTCCCCTTGTACATAGCACCCCTGTAGATGGCACCCCCCCCTTCCTGTAGATAGCGCCACTGTAGAGACCGCGCCAAGAGAAGTCCCTGACATCTGTCGATATATGGACAGTGAAGTCAGGGACTTATCCTGGAGCAGAATCCCCGGCCACATCTTCGGCAACGCTGTGGCTGGGGATTAGGGATTCCGCTGCTACAGGGAGCAAAAAAAATCTTGCACTTCACACTGTGAGGAGGAGAAGAGAGCGGCAGAAAGCACGGCCGTCACTCGGATCACATCTAAGTGACAGCCGTGCATTACACAGCCCCATAGACTTCTATGGGAGCCATGCGGCCGGGAGAATGGCCCAAAATAGGGCATGTTTTATTTTTTGACAGCCCGGTTTACCATTTGGGGTCTATTGTTCTTACTGCTTCTGTGTGCTGATAAATAAACGGCCACCACAAGGCCGAGTTTCCCTGTCATGTGAATAGGGCCTATGAAATAGATGACTAATTTTTACTAACTTATCAGAAGAGGATATCTCAGAGTAGCATATTTTTTGCTGATTTTATTTTTTATTTAATTTCTACAATTTTTCATTGTTTTATATCTCAGCTACTATTCATCTTTTAGTCCAGTTATGTACCTTTTAGGCCTCATGCCCATTTTAGTTATTTTCTTAATGGTGCTATCTTTTTATTTTATTTTTTTTTAACGGATAACACACTGACACATTAATTTCTATGGGGCCATGCACACTTCTGTTGTTTTAACGGAACCGTGTGGCCGTTCCAACAAAAATAGAACAGGTCCTACTCCTGTGCGTTTTTGACGGAGCGGTCTCAGCCTTTCCATTCATTTGGTCAGTTCAAATAACGGACTGTACATGGGAGTCATATGTGTGCGGTCCGTGTTTCACGGATCCGTCATTAGCGGCCGTATGACGGGCAACGAAGGTGTGCATGAGGCCTATAGTGTGTGTGTGTGTGTGTGTATATGTATATATATATATATATATATATATATGTGTGTGTTTTTGTGCTCAGGAGCCATAATAAACTAGAATAACGCTCCTAGACATTGTGGTGCAAAGGAAAAGCAGAAAACTTGGGCATAGCAACCAATTAAATTCAAGCTCTCATTTCTCAGAGGCCCTTTTGAAAGTAAAATAAGCAATCTGTTTGGCTGTGAAAGGCAACCACTTTAGGGCTTATTCAGACGAACGGGATATACGTCCGTGCAACGCGCGTGATTTGCACGCGTGTCGCATGGACCTATATTAGTCTATGGGGCCGTGCAGACATGTGCGTGATTTTTACTCCGAGTGAGTCCGCTGAAAAAAAGTCACGACATGTCCGTTCTTGGAGCGTTTTTCGCGCATCACGCACCCATTCAAGTCAATGGGTGCGTGAAAATCACGCATGTCATGACACGGAAGCACTTCCGTGCTAACAGCGTGATTCGCGCAACAGCTGTCAAAAGGATGAATGTAAACCGAAAAGCACACGCTCGTGTGAATCCAGCCTTACTTCGTTAAACTTTTTCCCATCGTTGGTTTGTCAAACTGTGTTGACTTTTCAATGTATTTGGAGAGTTGTCATACTACTGGATTAGTGTGTGTGTATGTGTGTATATATATATATATATATATATATATATATATATATATATATATTTGGTAATAGGGCAATATATGACAAAAAAAAGGGCATTTAAAATATACAAATCCGAGGGTACAGCTGTAGCCTTTGTAAATTATAAAGAGCTTAATAAAATCTTTCAAGTATGTAAATGCAAAAAAAGCCATGGTCTGAACATGTAGGACCCCTAAATAGTGGTAATGAAGTGTTGGTCACAGGGGATCAAGAGAAGGCAGAGTTACTAAATGGGTTCTTTAGCTCTGTATATACAACAGAAGAAAGAGCAGCTGATGTAGCCGGTGCAAGTGCTGTTAATATATCAGTTGATATACTGAATTGGCTGAATGTAGATATGGTCCAAGCTAAGTTAAATAAATATAAATGTACACAGGGACCAGGAACAGATGGGTTACACCCTAGAGTTCTTAAGGAGCTTAGTTCAGTTATTTCTGTCCCCCTCTTCATAATATTTAGAGATTCTGTAGGGACTGGCGCAGGGCAAATGTGCCTATTTTAAAAAGGGCTCTAGGTCTTCCCTGGGTAATTATAGACAAGTAAGCTTAACATCCATTGTGGGAAATATGTTTGAGTGGCTATTGAGGGACTATATACAGGATTATGTGATAATAAATAGTATTATAAGTGACAGCCAGCACGGTTTTACTAAGGACAGAAGTTGTCAAACCAACCTGATTTTGTTTTTATGAAGAGGTGAGCAGAAGCCTAGACAGAGGGGCCGCTGTGGATATAGTGTTTTTGGACTTTGCAAAGGCATTTGACACTGTCCCTCATAGACGTCTAATGGGTAAATTAAGGACTATAGGTTTAGAAAGTAGAGTTTGTAATTGAATTGAGAATTGGCTCAAGAACCGTATCCAGAGAGTTGTGGTCAATGATTCCTACTCTGGATGGTCCCCGGTAATAAGTGGTGTACCCCAGGGTTCCGTGCTGGGACCACTATTATTCAACTTATTTACTAATGATATACACCGCGTTCCAAATTATTATGCAAATGTTATTTTTCGCTGATTTTCCTAAATAGCCGATGCAAATGACAGTCAGTATAATCTTCAAGCCATCCACCGTTGGAGTATAATTCAAATTTTATTGAACAAATCTCCTAATGATGATAGTTTTTTTTTAGAAGTAAAAAACTCAAAATGCACTGTTTCAAATTATTATGCACAACAGAGATCAAAACATTTTAAAGGTTGTAAAGAGAACTAAAATGGTAATTTGTTGAATTTGCAGCATCAGGAGGACATATTTACAGAAATCAAAAGCTCTTTCAATCAAAAAAAAAATTTAGCAGGTCAAGTTACATGTTGACATAGGACCCCTTCTTTGATATCACCTTCACAATTCTTGCATCCATTGAATTTGTGAGTATTTGGACAGTTTCTGCTTGAATATCTTTGCAGGATGTCAGAATAGCCTCCCAGAGCTTCTGTTTTGATGTGAACTGCCTCCCACCCTCATAGATAGTTTGCTTGAGGATGCTCCAAAGGTTCTCAATAGGGTTGAGGTCAGGGGAACATGGGGGCCACACCATGAGTTTCTCTCCTTTTATGCCCATAGCAGCCAATGACACAGAGGTATTTTTTGCAGCATGACATGGTGCATTGTCATGCATGAAGATAATTTTGCTACGGAAGGCACGGTTCTTCTTTTTGTACCACGGAAGAAAGTGGTCAGTCAGAAACTCTACGTACTTTGCAGAGGTCATTTTCACACCGTCAGGGACCCTAAAGGGGCCTACCAGCTCTCTCCCCATGATTTCAGCCCAAAACATGACTCCGCCTCCTACTTGCTGACGTCGCAGCCTTGTTGGGACATGGTGGCCATTCACCAACCATCCACTACTCCATCCATCTGGATCATCCAGGGTTGCACGGCACTCATCAGTAAACAACACGGTTTGAAAATTAGTCTTCATGTATTTCTGAGCCCACTGCAACCGTTTCTGCTTGTGAGCATTGTTTAGGGGTGGCCGAATAATAGCTTTATGCACACTTGCAAACCTCTGGAGGATCCTACACCTTGAGGTTCGCGGGACTCCAGAGGCACCAGCGGCTTCAAATACCTGTTTGCTGCTTTGCAATGGCATTTTAGCAGCTGCTCTCCTAATCCTATTAATTTGTCTGGCAGAAACCTTCCTCATTATGCCTTTATCTGAACGAACCCGTCTGTGCTCTGAATCAGCCACAAATCTTTTCACAGTACGATGATCACGCCTAAGTTTTCTTGAAATATCCAATGTTTTCATACCTTGTCCAAGGTATTGCACTATTTCACGCTTTTCGGCAGCAGAGAGATCCTTTTTCTTTCCCATATTGCTTGAAACCTGTGGCCTGCTTAATAATGTGGAACGTCCTTCTTAAGTAGTTTTCCTTTGATTGGGCACACCTGGCAAACTAATTATCACAGGTTTCTGAGATGGATTACAATGATCCAAAGAGCCCTAAGACACAATACCATCCATGAGTTTAATTGAAAAACTAGTAATTAAATGTTTATGACACTTAAATCCAATGTGCATAATAATTTGGAACATGGTGTAGAGCAGTGGTCCCCAACGTTTTTTGCACCGAGGACCAGTTTGATATAAGAATTTTTTTTTCCAGGGAACGGCGGGGTGGGGAGGGGGGCGGTGGTTAGAGTCAGTTCACACATTGCATAAATACGCGGTATACCTGTATTATAATACTCTAGCAGCAAAGTGGATGAGATAAAACAAGTCTCATCCACATTCTGCGTAAATACTGAGCGGAAAAAATGTTCAGAGATTGACCTGCGGTGCAGAATTTTATTCCGCAGCAAGTCAATTGTATTTGCGTAAATGCTGCTTATTTGTTGTGGGTTTTCCCCATTGAATGCAATGGGAGGTAAAATCCACAACAAATAGCAGCAGGGACGTAGCTAGAGACTCATGGGCCCTGGTGCAAGAATTCAGCTTGGGCTCCCCTACCCCTCCCCAACACCACCAGACCCCTGCCCGCGCCTATGCCCACGGATGCCCCCACAGTATAATGCCCCCATAGCTTCCCCCACACAGTATAATGCCCCCATAGCTGCCCCTCACAGTATAATGCCCCCATAGTATAATGCTGCCAATAGTTGACCCCACACACTATTTTGCCCCATAGTATAATGCTCCCCATAGCTACCCCTACACAGTATAATGCTCCCCATAGTATAATGCTGCCCCAACAGTATAATGCCCCCCATACAGTATAAGGCCTCCCATACAGTATAAGGCCCCCCTTAGCTGTCCCATACAGTAAAATGCTCCCATAGCTGCCACCATATTAGCCCCCCTCCGATACCCAGTATAATGCCCCCATATGTGCCTAATAAAAAATAATAACATAATTACTTACCTATCCCCGTTCTCATGACGCGTGAAGGATCATTCTCCTCCGGTCTGTGCAATGAGTGACTCGGCGCAGACGGGAGCGATGACGTCACAATATTGTGCCTGCCTGCGCCGAGCCGCTCACGGCAGAGTGAATGCTGGGGCAAGGAGCCGTCACTCTTGCTCCAGCTTTCAATTCAACTGTACCTGCATCCTAAGGATGTAGATGCAGTTGGAACTGGGACAAAAGGTGGTCACATGGGATGAAACATCATCCCAGGCCGGCTGGATGACGTTAGAGGGCCGGCTTTCTGGGATGACTCTTCATCCCATGTGACCGCCCTGTGATTGGCTGCAGCAGTGTCCTGGGATGAAATGTCATCCCAGGAGGCCTGCTCAGCAGTTTTTCGCAGCGGACATTCCGGGCGAAAAACTGCACCACAGTTTGCGCTTTTTCGCCCGAAATTCCCTAAGGCCATCGGGGCGGATACCAGATACCGCGGTCCGATACCATATATCATATCATATGTGCTAGCGGGAGCTATACTGGGGGAGTCACTTGTTGAGAAGGATCTGGGTGTACTTGTAGATCATAGACTAAATAACAGCATGCAATGTCAATCAGCTGCTTCAAAGGCCAGCAAGATATTGTCGTGTATTAAGAAACATGGACTCGCGGGACAGGGATGTAAAATTACCACTTTACAAGGCATTAGTGAGGCCTCATCTAGAATATGCAGTTCAGTTCTGGGCTCCAGTTCATAGAAGGGATGCCCTGGAGTTAGAAAAAATACAAAGAAGAGTAACGAAGCTAATAAGGGGAATGGAGAATCTAAGTTATGAGGAAAGATTAAAAGAATTAAACCTATTTAGCCTTTAACTTATATAAATATATTAATGGCACAAAAAATATGGTGAAATCCTGTTCCATGTAAAACCCCCTCTAAAAACAAGGGGGCACTCCCTCCGTCTGGAGAAAAAAAGGTTCAATCTGCACGGGAGACAAGCCTTCTTTACCGTGAGAACTGTGAATCTATGGAATAGTCTGCAGCAGGAGCCGTCACAGCAGGGACAGGAGATGGCTTTAAAAAAGGCTTAGATAATTTCCAAGAATAAAAAAATACCAGCTCCTATGTCAGGCCTCATGCACACAACCGTAAAAAATCTCCGTAATTGCGGACCGTAATACGGTTCGCAATTACGGACTCGCCCGGTTCTATTGGCCGCAGACACCTTTCCGTACCGCTACGGATAGGTGTCCATGCCGGGAATTATGGAGCATGTCCTACTGTTTGTTTTGTATGAGAACACGGCACGAAAATGCGGCTATGATTACGGGCACGGCCGTGCGCATGAGGCCTCAATGTGTAGAAATTTTTCCCTTTCCTTTTCCCATCCCTTGGTTGAACATGGACATGTGTCTTTTTTCAACCGTACTAACTATGTAATAGTAATATAGTGTCATGTTATAGGCAGTGCTGTAATGAAGAGTGGGCATGAGATCTTCTGAATCTCATGTAAATGCTGCAGAATTTCTGCACAGTATTCCATTGCACAAATTTCTGCATCGTTTACGCTACGTGGAAACCCGGCCTTTTATTGTGCATAGGGAGACATCTGTCAATCAGGGGAGAGTGGGCGGATCTAGTGGCAGCTCATGAATGCGCTGGACTCCTCTCTGGCGGCGCTGCCAGGGCTCTGAATGTAAGTTCTCAGAAAAGGATTCACATAAGCAAATAAGTGGCAGCCGGCTGAAATCCGCAAGTCCGTCACTACATAATGCAGCGAGTGCAGCATGATATAGATGACAGGTTCCCTTTAAGACTATTTGCAAAGGTGTTCTTGTTATTTGTAGATGCATTGTACCAATGAAAAATAATAATTGCAAAGACAATTTCTTGTAAATATGGAATTTAACAAAAGGCCCATAATTATCAACTTGCCCCCCTCCCCCAACAGATTTATTTTTGTGAATGGCAAGCGTTTACTATACGAGATATGTATCATCTCTTTTACTTTAGTTTGCTCCAAAAAATGACGTACATGTAAATCATTTGTACAGCGGTATTTTAGTGTAATTGGAATAACTAAGGTGCTGTATAACCAACATTACAAATATATGGACCCCCCACAATTTGGAAGAATATATATATATTATAGATTTGTAAAAAGACTCTTTGTAATGTTTCCCCTACCACTTAACAACTATGTGATCCTTTTCCAAAAATACATCCATGTGACAGTAATAAGGGTCCAGGACGGAGCCATTCATGTGCTATTTGCAGCTGATGAGAGGAGCATTGACCGTTCTCTCCTCCTCTGCTGGTAAATAAAAAGCCATGAGAAAGTCCTCCCCAACCCGCAATGCCCATGTGCTTCACAATACAAGGACCCTCAAAGAAAGCCTGGGAGTTCATGGTGCATAGAAATAATAGCAGCCTGACAACAAAGTTATTAGCACCAGACTGTGGACGTTTGAGCGTCCTCTTCTTTCCCACAGTCCCCCCTCCCAGCATTTGATGACATCTTCCCCTCACACAATAGAAGTGTGTCTTGCTACTAGTACTCGCATTAGTGCTGCTGTTTGATTTGAATGAATGGAGGGGAAATCTTATCCCACAAAGACCATCTGGCTATCTGTTCTCATGCGCTAATAAACCTTCAGCTTCTCTTTCCCAGGGACTAGAAAATTGATGGTCGGCCCCCCGTGGGTGTTTTCAGCTTACCTGTTGCTGTAAGCAATGACTGCCTAATCAAATCATTTTAATGTTATTTTACATTCCCATTTGGATTTGTGTTGTAGGAGGATTAGAGAAGGATACAAGCCATCTGTTTGTTTATATTGGGCTAAAATACAAAAAGGGCAAAAAGAACAACAAAAATAAGACAAAAGAACTACAAAAAGGAAGTAGAAAGTATAAGGCTTTGGTTTGGCTCTCTAGCTCTTGCGGAGCTACAACTCTCAGCATGCCCTGACATGCTGGGAGTTGTAGTTCCTCAACAGCTGGAGAACCACAGGTTGTAGACCACGTGTATATATATGGCAATATAGGTGCAGTTTTTGTCTCAGTTTTTTTGAGCCAAACACCAGAGTGTACACAAAAAAAAAAGGAGATGGATCAGTCTATTCTTTATACCTTTCTTTCCTTTTCTATCCACTTCTGGCTTTGGCTAAAAAAAACAGCACCAAAACTGCCTGTGTGAATCTGGCCTAAAAGTGACGGCAGGCGATGCAGCTGAGAGAGTTGGCGATACGCTCCCCAAGTGAACCGTACGACATCTGAAGCCTCTCCTGCAAAGTTTGTTGGCACGAGAGACTTCAGGTGTCCTATGGTTGCGGAGGTGACTGGACTGCCCACTCTCTTGGCTGCGTCACCTTCCTTCACTTTTATACTTCTGGCGAGAGGCGTATATATAGGTATTGGTGGCCGCACTTGTAACTGGAGGTAAGAAAAACCTATTAGGGAGCAAATAAAAACAGTGATGTTGCCAGTAGCAACCAATCAGATTAGAACTATTTCAATAGGGAAAGGAGAGAAACTTCTGGCAGCAGCTTTTCACCTGCAGGAGCACAAAGCATCTGACATATTGAAATCCAACATGCCAATCCCAGTTCTGGGACTCCCACCTATCTCTAGAACGGTTTATCTTCCACTTCCTGATTAGGTGGTCAGTAGTTATGGAAACAGCTCAGCTACGCTGTTTCCGTAACTTCCATGGAAGTGAATGGGAGTTATGGAAACAGTGTAGCACAGCAAGCTACACTGTATCCGGAACTAGGGAGCTACAAAAACAGTGTAGTTCGCCGTGCTATGCTGTTTCCATAACGCCCATTCACTACTATGGAAGTTACAGAAACAGCGTAGCTTATGAGCTCGGTTGTTTTTGTGACTCTCGACCACCTAATAAGGAAGTGGCCGAGAGGTAGCAGGAGCCGAGCAAGGTAGAACGGGGTCTAGGGGGCCCTGTTCTAGAGATAGGTGCGCATCCCAGAGGTGGGACCCGCATCTATCAAACATTTTGTCCAAGATGGAAAACCCCTTTTAAGACTTTACCATTGAAATTAATGGGCAGATGTTTGGAGGCGTACAGCTTCCGTTTACGCCCCGAAAAATGCTTAAAAACAGTGTGTGTGAACATACCCTTAGGCCTTATTCACACAAACGTGCAATACGTCCGTGTGATGGCCGTTAAAACAACGGCCATCACACGGACCTATGTAATTCAATGGGGCTGTTCATACGGCCGTTGTTTCAACGAACCGTGTGAATGGTCTGTGAGAAAATAGGACATGGCCTATTTTTTGTGTGCTTCATCCATCCCTCCATAGACTCTAGTCTATGGGGGACGAGTGATAACGCATCCCGCAGGGAAAAGCACGGATGCACCTCCGGATGTTTTTCACGTCCGAGATGCGCAACGCTCGTGTGAATTCGGCCTTAGTCTCTAAGTATTGTCTTATATTTCTTTGTTCTAGGCATGTGCTGAGTTTGCCTTTTTTTGGTAAGTTTCGCCCCTGATGAAGGCAACTTTTACTGCTGGGTTAAACAACACGGAGAGGTCTCGCTCCACATCCACTTCTCTCTTGATCTGCAGTTTCCCCGTTCTATTAACTTCCATGTGCATTGTTAATTGGGCTGCACACAATTACAAATGAGATTTGCTGAGAATAGTTCAGTCATTGGCCGCCCGTACTCTGAGAAACTGGAGCTTTCAATGGGATGTGAATTTTCTCAGAGTCTCCCACAGTTTTCCGTCTATTTGTAACTTTCAGAATAGAGGACAAAAGAAGTGTGTCGTACAAGAAGCAAATTACTGATGATGTTTAACTTGCTATTGTGTCCACCAGCAATTCCTGTGCCCATAGGCCATCTGGATACCTCTTTTCCCAAGGAATACATTGATCGGGCAGTATTGTCACATTCAGCTAGGACCTGGGAATGCAGTGCCCCTTGACATCAGAATGAGCTGCTGAAGAGGTGAAAAGGGTTGTTTTTAAGTACTTGTAAGAATGGCTAAAATAACTGAAAAGGTCCCTTTCTCCATCTCGTCATTGTGCCCCATCAGCCCCATTATGTACTCTGTGCTGGAAATATCTTTTTTTTTTTTTTATCAGGACACATCTACGAACCGGAGGAACATGTTCGGTTCCTTTTCAGCCAAGTTGCTGCGTTTAACAAATTATATTGTTCTGCATGTAAAAGAGTAGCATGAGCTACCGGTATATAACAGGCAGCTTGTTAATGTGCTTTAACGATCTCAAGTCGAATGAAAAAAAAAAAAAAAAAAGAACAAGTAACACTGTTTTTGTCCCAAATCCTGATGAACTGTCAGAAGGCTGGGTATATCAGAATAAAGGAGCACCAAATCTAAGGTGTATGGTTTAGGCTCGTGCCCATAAACTAAAGTGGGCAAACCTATGCCAAAACAAGACCTATCATACGCTTGGCCCGCATATATGAGGATCCTTCAGTGTGCTTTTTAATACAAGTGGAGGTTTGTTTTAATGTGAGTGGATGGAAGGCTATGCAACTGTATAGGCTCACCGTTTCATACATCTGGCCATATGTTCGTCGGGATAATTTCAAATGGTTTCACAAAATAAAAAGCACCATACTTAAAGGATAACTAAACGTTCAACAAACCTCTGACATGTCAGAAGTTTTGATCGGTGGGGGTCCGAGCACTGAGACCACCACCAATTGCTAGAACGAAGTGGCAGGACCACTCGGTTGAGCGCTGAGCCGCTTCTTTTCTGATCAGCTTTTTTCGGAAAGAAAAGACATAGTCATAGACTTTCTATTGAGTCCGTACACAGTTACATAGGCTTTCCGAGAAAAGGCGATCATAAACCAAGTGCCTCAGCGCAGCTTTTTTTTTTTTTTTAGGGTTTCCAGGCAACCCATCTGTGAAAAATGAACCACAGTGGGATGTTGTCAGCGTGCTGTCCGATTTTTAAAATAAAAACATTTTTTTGAATCTAGTGCGAGAATCGGACCAATTTAGTTCATGCTGCAATTTTCTCGGCACAGAATTGGACATGTGAATTGGCCTATTGACTTTAATGTGTCAGAGTTCAGTCCGTGTTCTGTCCGGGCGTGAACAACGTTTGTCTGAATCGGCCCTAAAGGTTCTCAGAACTGGAGATATGTGAAATTATAGTAGGGACAGACATTTTTCTGGATTTTCTTTCAATAATTCCATTGAAGAATACTACAGATGGCTGATTACAGGGGACAACAGAGCGCTTTCGATTGCACAGCAAATTAACGTGTGATAGGTTTAAAGTTTAGCGTCCCTTTAAGTCACATCACTGCGCCGTGTTTGACGATGTCCGTTATTTCAGTCCACAGCATTCATAGGCCTCCGGGATAGTTTTATGCAGTAGCGAAATGGACTGTACAAAAAAACTTACAATAAATATGAAGCATCATTCTTAGATTTTCAGAAAACTGTTCCCTGGGTCTCCACGTTGGCTTCTTCTGTCTATGAGCCTAATAGTAGGTATAAGTGTTCTTGAAGGGTTCCCACAATGACGTGTGCTTAGCATGTCTTATGATGTTGGAAAGTCCTTGAGTGTTAATTAGCTTCGTAACGCCATTGTGTGAAGAGGAACGCACAAGGGCCCGTTTGATGTACCGTGGTATGCAAATTAGTCAGAGAAACGGAAATCTTCCACCCTTTGTTTCCGTCTCCCTAATGACTATAGTTTGTCCATAAGTTTATATCACAGCTCGGTCACTTTCCCTCCCGAACTAAACTCCAGTAAATATAATCCCTTGAGGCTTCTGTTAGGTCGGTCCTGCCTGATTTAACAGAATTGTCATGCTGTAAGGGGAAGCAAGGTTTGGGCATGTTGGATTTTAACACGCAAATCCTTTCTTAGCTTCACGATAAGTGTCAGCATGTGTGCTTAAAAACCGCTGATCATATCTCCCTGCGGAAGTAAACATCCACACTGCTGCTCCGAGCATCCTGTTACTAGGTGAGGTGAGGGAGCGAGCGGACAGCTGTCTAAGGTATATAGTCATCTATAAGCCCTGTGATTCAATACATTTATTGCGGCAGATGTCCAGGACAAGGTACAGAATCAAAATAAGGATTGTTTAGTTTTAGAAAAAGACGGCTAAAGGGTGACCTAATAACTATGTATAAATACATCAGAGGTCAATACAGAGATCTCGGTTGTAATCTATCTATACCCAGGACCGTAACTATAACAAGGGGACATCCTCTACGTCTAGAGCAGGGGTCTCGAGCACGCGGCCTGCGGGCCACATGCGGCCCCTGAGGTGGTCATCTGCGGCCCGCGGGACACAGAGCCGCTAGTATAGGCTTTGCTCCGGGACTCTCTGGAATCCCCCTGACATCGATGTCCATATATGGACACGCGCTGTCAGGGGCTTCCCCAGAGCCGGAGTCCCGGGCAGAGCGCTAGTATAGGCTCTGCTCCGGCACTCTGTGGAATCCATTGCTGTCCACATACGGACAGCGATGTCTAGGGCTTCCCCAGAGCTGGACAGTGATTGTCGGGAACACAGCTGGAATCCCAGTAGGAGCGCTAATAGCACTCTGCCCGGGACTCCAGCTCTGGGGTTGCCCCTGACATCTCTGGCAATATATGTATGGACAGTGATGTCAGGGGCTGCTCCAGCAGAGGAATCCCCGGCCAAAGCGTCGGCAACGCTCTGGCTGGGGATTCCACTTCTAGAGGGAGCCCCAATGGAGCTATCTACTGGGTGTGTGTGTGGCACGATCTACAAGAGGTGTGTGTGTGTGTGTGTGTGTGGCCTCTACAGAGGGCACTGTGGCAGCATCTACAGAGGGCACGGTGGCAGCATCTACAGAGGGCACTGCAATTATCTACAGAGGCCACTGTGCAATTATATACAGAGGCCACTGTAGAATTATCTACGGGTGGGTGTGTGGCATTATCTACAGAGGACACTGTGGCAGTATCAACAGAGGGCACTATCGCATTATCTACAGAGGGCACTGTCGTCATATCTATAGAGGGCTCTGTGGCACAATCTAAAAAGTGGCTGCCTAATCTTGACATTTGTGTGTCTGCCAAACGCTGCCAACTGAGCTGCCGGCCTCCATTTAGCAATAATTAAACTGTTAAACTGGATTGTTGAAATAAGCATGTGGAGTAAACTCGCAAATTTCCGTTAAGTTTAAACCTAGCACTATTATTATAGTAATGTAGTTTTGTTATAGTAATGTAGTATTCTTAAAGTAATGTAATATTAGAGTAATGTAGTATTGTTAGTGTTATTATAGTAATGTAGTATTGTAGTAATGTAGCATGTTGACCGGCGCTCGTTTGGTACACTAAGGGTATGTTCACACGGCCTATTTACGGACGTAATTCGGGCGTTTTTGCCCCGAATTACGTCTGAAAATAGCGCCTCAATAGCGCTGACAAACATCTGCCCATTGAAAGCAATGGGCAGACGTTTGTCTGTTCACACGAGGCGTAAATTTACGCGCCGCTGTCAAATGACGGCGCGTAAATAGACGCCCGCGTCAAAGAAGTGACCTGTCACTTCTTTGGCCGTAATTGGAGCCGTTATTCATTGACTCCAATGAATAGCAGCGCTAATTACGGCCGTAATTGACGCGGCGTTCAAGCGCCTGCACATGCCGGTACGGCTGAAATTACGGGGATGTTTTCAGGCTGAAACATCCCCGTAATTTCAGCCGTAACGGACGCCCTCGTGTGAACATACCCTTAGGGTATGTTCACATGCAGTGGTTTCAGACGTAATTCGGGCGTTTTATGCCTCGAATTACGCCTGAAAAAACGCCCCTAATACGCCTACAAACATCTGCCCATTGCTTTCAATGGGAATTACGATGTTCTGTTCCCACAAACCTTTATTTTACGCGTCGCTGTCAAAATACAGGGCGTAAAAGGACGGCTCGTCAAAAGAAGTGCAGGACACTTCTTGGGACGTTTTTGGATGCGTTTTTCATTGACTCCATTGAAAAACAGCTCCAAAAACGGCCATAAAAAAACGCTGCGAAAAACGCGAGTTGTTAAAAAAAACATCTGAAAATCAGGAACAGCTCCGTATTTTCAGAGGTTTCTGGTCACTGCGTGTGAACATACCCTAACATGGCGCAATTATCGCAAGTATGGAAGCGAACAATCATTACTACGATTGTTTGTCCCCATACATTTCTGTTTACATGGGAAAATGCGCTACCGACAAGCGACTGATTTTCTGTCCACATAAAAGATGCGATCAGCCGATAAACGAGTGTTCACCCGTTTATTGGCCCATGAGAAAGGGCCTCAAAAGTGTTCAAAAGCGGCCTGGATGTCTTTTTCGAGTATAATGAGTAAGTCGGGAAGGAAGTTTTTGCCTGAAGTAAGGAAAATTGGCTTTTGCCCCATGGGGTTTTTGTCTTCCGTTGGATCAACGTTTCAGAATACTAGGTTCAACTGGATGGACCTGTATTTTTTTTTATTTTTCAGCCTTACAAACTATGGACGAAAGTTAACAATGTTCCTCTGCCAGTTTTCTGGCATAGAAATGTTGCAAATGGCCCAACAGTCACAAAAATTTTGAGTTTTGGCCTGTCTCCCCTGCTCTCACCACTTGGCGGAACTCCGCAAAAAGGGGCAAGGCTACTCACGGCCCGATGCATTTACTACACTTTATGCAAGAAACGGGCATAAATTATAGCGGAAATCTATGCCAGCTCCTGGCTGGCAAAGATTTAATTTAGTTTTGCATGGACAGCCAAAGATGCGACAAAGTTATTAAGAGACGTTGTTTTTTATGGAGGACCGGCGCAGTCATGATACATCTCCCACTATGTCTTTAGCTAGCTGTACACTTCAGATCATTCAGCCTAAGGCCGAATTCACACGACCATGGTACACGTCCGTGTGATGACCGTTAAAACAAAAAAGAGGACCCAGGTATCTGTCCGTTAATACAAGAACCGTCATACGGACGCATGTATTTCAATGGGGCTGTTCACACGGCCGTTGTTTCATTAGACTGTGTGAAGGGTCCGTTGCAAAATAGAACATGTCCTATTTTCTTCCGTTTTCACGGATCCCTCGATAGACTCCAGTCTATGAGGGACCCGTGAAAACAGGACCCGCACGGATGCAACTCGGATGTGAAAAACTGCCTAACAGCTCTCTCCCTTATCAGGATTATCATGTATGCTTGGATTATCCGTGCCTGTTTACTGCTATCGGTTGAGTGGGATAAGTGGCTGCCAGACACCTCTGGTGGCGATTATGTCCTGGGGAATCAAAGTGTCTGACATGTATGATTCTGGTTCCCCACCACAGCGGTCATCAGGCGACTCCTATACAATTAGATTGTTGACTGATCTCCTCATATCTGTGGGATCTGCGGATAATAATCTAATATATATATATATATATATATATATATATATGTATATACACGGCGCATTCCAAATTATTATGCAAATGTTATTTTTCGCTGATTTTCCTAAATAGTCGATGCAAATGACAGTCAGTATAATCTTCAAGCCATCAACCGTTGGAGTATAATGTGAATTTTATTGAACAAATCCCCTAATGATAACAAATGCACTGTTTCAAATTATTATGCACAACAGAGATCAAAACATTGTAAAGGTTGTAAAGAGAACTAAAAGGGTAATTTGTTGAATTTGCAGCATCAGGAGGTCATATTTACAGAAATCAAAAGCTCTTTCAATCAAAAAAAACTTAGCAGGCCAAGTTACATGTTAACATAGGACCCCTTCCCTGATATCACCTTCACAATTCTTGCATCCATTGAATTTGTGAGTATTTGGACAGTTTCTGCTTGAATATCTTTGCAGGATGTCAGAATAGCCTCCCAGAGCTTCTGTTTTGATGTGAACTGCCTCCCACCCTCATAGATATTTTGCTTGAGGATGCTCCAAAGGTTCTCAATAGGGTTGAGGTCAGGGGAACATGGGGGCCACACCATGAGTTTTTCTCCTTTTATGCCCATAGCAGCCAATGACACAGAGTTATTCTTTGCAGCATGAGATGGTGCATTGACATGCCTGAAGATAATTTTGCTACGGAAGGCACGGTTCTTCTTTTTGTACCACGGAAGAAAGTGGTCGGTCATAAACTCTACGTACTTTGCAGAGGTTATTTTCACACCGTCAGGGACCCTAAAGGGGCCTACCAGCTCTCTCCCCATGATTCCAGCCCAAAACATGACACCGCCACCAACTTGCTGACGTCGCAGCCTTGTTGGGACATGGTGGCCATTCACCAACCATCCACTACTCCATCCATCTGGACCATCCAGGGTTGCACAGCACTCATCAGTAAACAACACGGTTTGAAAATTAGTCTTCATGTATTTCTGAGCCCACTGCAACTGTTTCTGCTTGTGAGCATTGTTTTGTTGTGGCCGAATAATAGCTTTATGCACACTTGCAAACCTCTGGAGGATCCTACACCTGAGGTTCGCAGGACTCCAGAGGCACCAGCGGCTTCAAATACCTGTTTGCTGCTTTGCAATGGCATTTTAGCAGCTGCTCTCCTAATCCTATTAATTTGTCTGGTAGCAACCTTCCTCATTATGCCTTTATCTGAACGAACCCGTCTGTGCTCTGAATCAGCCACAAATCTTTTCATAGTACGATGATCACGCTTAAGTTTTCTTGAAATATCCAATGTTTTCCTACCTTGTCCAAGGTGATGCACTATTTCACGCTTTTCGGCAGCAGAGAGATCCTTTTTCTTTCCCATATTGCTTGAACCCTGTGGCCTGCTTAATAATGTGGAACGTCCTTCTTAGGGTATGTGCACACACACTAATTACGTCCGTAATTGACGGACGTATTTCGGCCGCAAGTACCGGACCGAACACAGTGCAGGGAGCCGGGCTCCTAGCATCATACTGATGTACGATGCTAGGAGTCCCTGCCTCGCTGCCGGACAACTGTCCCGTACTGAAAACATGATTACAGTACGGGACAGTTGTCCTGCAGCGAGGCAGGGACTCCAAGCATCGTACATAAGTATGATGCTAGGAGCCAGGCTCCCTGCACGGAGTTCGGTCCGGGACTTCCGGCCGAAATACGTCCGTCCATTACGGACATTAATGTGGTCGTGTGAACCCAGCCTTAAGTAGTTTTCCTTTGATTGGGCACACCTGGAAAACTAATTATCACAGGTGTCTGAGATTGATTACAATGATCCAAAGAGCCCTAAGACACAATACCATCCATGAGTTTAATTGAAAAACTAATAATTAAATGTTTATGAGACTTAAATCCAATGTGCATAATAATTTGGAACACGGTGTATATATACATATATATATCTATATCTATCCTGCTTAACAACGCCTATGTTATATTCAAGATATTTAGGCTACATGGTGCTATCTCGCTGTTCAAAGCGATTCTTCATTGCTCTGTACTGTGATCTAATTTCTTTATTATGTCATTATTTTTGGAATAAGATCCACCGTCATCATCGTCCTCACGTATTGTCATATATTTGTCATTTCTGCATATTGGTCTGAAGCTATTCTTTCAATTTACATGATCCATAGGTGTTTACGGTGGTAGTTCGAACCTCATTCTATCTGCTAAATTCTACGTATTCACCAGATATTGTAGATTGCTAATAATAATGCTGAGTTGACAAAATTATTAGGAGTTATAAATGTTTGATTCGGATGGACTCTGATCTTGCTTGGTCGGGTTATTAGTTTCTAGCAATTTTTCTAGATGCCTTAAACTCTGTTACCTCCATTACCAAGAATGTATGATCCATTCAAGTACAGTCAGTAGGATTGGACTCATGCCGGATTATTAGATCTGATGGACCAGTGGATACTCACACTCTAGTTAGGCCCCATGCACACGACTGTAGTTTTCGTATTCATTTCTATGGGTCACTTCTATCTCCTGACCTGATTCTCAAATTCATTTTGTGCAACTTCTGACAGATCGTAGAGGTCATGAGATGTAATCTGTGGTGGTCCAGATACTGAGATCGGCGTACTGTCATATATTCAGCTTCCCGTAGTGGCACAGTACTCAGCAGAGTGCAGCCGCCTTTAGTCTCAGCCTTGTGACGTGTCCCTGACATGCTAGAAGTCTTGCAAATCGAGTGACCCTTCAACAGAGCAGGACGACAGCAGGAAAGTGAAATTCATTGCTAAAATATTGTCCATCAGTAGAAGTGTAGTCTACCTAGTTATACAATTATATAGAGCTGGAGAAGCATCACTAGGCCGATCTGTCATTCCGGAGTTTGGGAACGTTGGGTGACAACTCCTTACAATTCACTCGTCGTAGATTGTAAACCCTTCACTACTTCTGTACCAGTTTGTCACTCATCAAGCTCTTGTTAATTGTACTTGTTAGTTTTAGGCCCTGTTCACACAGAGTTTTTTTTGCAGGCAGAAAATTCGGAATTTTGAGGCAGATCTTGATCTGCCTGCACCCCGTTTGCCGTGACGATTGAGCGCAGCGGGCAAAAACGCCCGAAAACAGGGCATGTCGCTTCTTTTTCCCACGAGACGGTTTTACCGCTCGCAGGAAAAAAATGCGTCCGCCGCCTATTGAACTCAATGGGAGGTGTTTTCGGACATTTTTTGTCGCATTTTCCGCCTCAAAAAAACTCTGTGTGAACAGGGCCTTATGTTATATATTTATACTTTCTGTATTTCCTATGTACAGTGCCCTGGAATTAATAGCGCTATAAAAGAAAAAACTAATAATAATGAAATAAATAATAACTATAATAGTAATATCTATAATGGTGACCATATAGATTGTCTCCCAGACAGATATAATTCTGAAACGACTGAATAGATTATAAAAAGAAACTTCACGCAAGAGAACAGATCAAATACATTAAACGCTCTCTACCTTTACACTGAATATTTTGTTAGTGATGAGGTTTATCTTGGTGTTTTTGCAATATGGGCACTTTATCCAGGATGTGTGCCCAGCTCTACAACATCTGTTCTCACATGTGTGACTGGCACACTTCAAAAAGAGCAGCATACTGCTGTGTCCGTGTTCTCATCGGGAACCAGTATGATTACAGCGATGGGAAACCCTTTCCCACGTTCTCCCACCTCATTCTAAAGCTTGTCCCTATTGTATAACCCCCTCTCCACCTGCTCTGCTGGGAGCAGGGTATTATCCTCAGGCAATTCACAGTCAATTTACCATGCTGTAATAGATGCCTCCTCTATTGTCCTGCTGAATGCATGTATTGGCTATGTGAGTGTGGGAAAGTCTGACAAGTATGGGACTCATGCTTTTGTATGCAAGCTCAGGGGTATAAATAGAGGAGACCTGACTCCACATCTCAGATCACTTCTAGCTCAACAGCTCCTTACACACTTCTAAGCATGGCACCCACCAACGTGGCTATGGATATCCTCTCCACAAAGGAAAAAAACAAAGTAAGTTTAATACCTGTCCACATTTGCCTAGTCTTACGCCCATTTTTTCCTAATATTTAATTTTTGATAGTCCAATGTATGAATTGGTTGACTCATATTTTGTATTCTTTTTATTTTTAGCTAAGAAAACCCGTTGTGGAGAAGATGCGCCGAGACCGGATTAATAGCAGCATCGAGCAACTCAAAGGTCTACTCGAAAAAGAGTTCCACAAGCAACAGCCCAATGTCAAGCTGGAGAAGGCGGATATATTGGAGATGGCCGTCAGCTACTTGCAACAGCAAAAAAGTAAGTTGGTCCATAGTTATTATGTAATGTGAGGTCTAAGACTATGATATTGCTCTAAAGTCCAAATTCGTGCAGACAACTGATTTCTTGTATTATGGTTTCCTTCCAGATCAACCAGAGAACATCCCTGTTGAACGTCTACAGCAGGATTACAACCAAGGCTACTCCTGGTGCGTTAAAGAAGCTCTCCAGTTCCTATGTCATTATCCAAACAGTAGGGAGACCCAAAACCAATTGCTCAACCACTTGAAGGTTCCTCAGAATATTCCTGCCTTTCCCTATCCTTGCGACTCGAAAAAAGCCACCTTAGCAAGTGGTCCAGTTAAGATCTGGAGGCCTTGGTAAACCAGAGGACTTTATAAATGAGAAAGGAACATATGAGATAAGTAATGGACCTGCCGGTAAGGAACGGTGTTCTACACAAGTATGTTTGGATACAACAGAAAAGGTCTTCAGCATCCAAAAGAGACTAATCCTGAAGAAGGTCGTATTATCCCAAGGATACCTTCAAAAAGTCCTAAAATTTTTATGCATTGAGGACATTATGTTGCCTTGCAACGTGTAAGGGGTTATTACATAACCATACAGAGCAGCAGACGCCGGGTTACGGAGTTACTAGAATTGCTCAACCTACAATATGTATCTTCTAAGAAGTTATTGTGTTAGAAAGAAGGATATTGAGAGTGATTTACATTCTTAGGTCTTTTTGCCATGAAGGGTTCTGTAAGATTTCTAGAAATGTGGCCTTAGTATTCCTAATAGGACAATCAAAAAATGTTCTGTAATTTACTACTTCTATGAAGTTCTGAATGTATTTGTTTAACAAAAGATTTTGTTTACCAGGCAAATTGCGGCTTTCTAGCATTTTGCTACTATGAAACGCTGGTACTTCTAGTTCCTCAAGACGTCTGAAGTCACAGATTGCCTTATTATTCTGTCCGTAACTTTGTTTTAAGTGTTTAAATATCCATGTTGTATTCTCCAAGACGAAAGCTATTGAGGTGATATTGTGTACCCAAATGGGTTGTATAATCAGCATGTGACATGGAGAGGTCTCCAGGGCATCCTGAGAATGTTGTATCTTTTATAAGGATGACGTTGTAGGCAGTAATGAAGTATTTCTCAGAGATTATAAGGAATACTCCGCTGTTTACATAGAAAAATATACTTTTTGTTTTAAAAAAGACACCGTACAAAATATTTTTGTATGGTAACTGCAAAATGTAGTTACTTGTATTGAATTGTTTTTTCCATCCTTTGGGATGTTTATGTATTAAGCGTACACAGAAACTGTGAATTAATGGTCTCAAAAGACTAAAGGAATATTGCAAAAAAACGGAAAAATAAAATGTTCCCTAAACTGTATTCTATCACGTCTGGTGTGAACTTATTTTTTACATTAATATGTATTCTTTTGCACATAAACTTGAGCTGTAAGGGCTTGTCCACACGGAACGGAATTGCGGCAGAAAATTTCTGCCGCAATTCCACAGAAACTAGCAGGATTTCCGCTGGGGAAAAATCTGCACCATTTCCTGCGTATTTTACTGCAGAAAATGGTGCGGATTTTTCACAATGTTGGGAGATGGTGACCTCTCCTCTAAAAAACTCAGCAGGAATTGACATGCTGCGGTACAAAAAATACGCACCGCAGGTCATTTTCTGGTCGGGAATTGTTCTGCAGCGTGTGGATGAGATTTGTTAAATCTCACCCACTTTGCTGCTACTTTATTCTACTGCGTATTTTCCGTCCGCAATTCCAGATTAAAAATATGCAGCAATTCCACAACGTGTAGACAGGCCCTAAAGCTCCACATTTGTAGCAACATCAGGAACAGTTCACATGTAGAGTAAACACTTCAGAATTTCCGGCCAGATTTTCTGTACAGAATTTCTGCAGCAAAGTGGATGAGATTTGAACAAATCCCATTCACACGCTGGGTAAAAAATCTGCAGAAAAGAAGCGTGGGAACTGATCTGCGGTGCGGACTCTCAATCTGCAGCATGTCCATTTCTCTTGAGAAAACGCTGCTGAATTTCCGCACAGAAAATCCAATCAGAAATTCAGCAATGTTTTTGCTATGTGTGAACATACTCTAATAGTTAGAGAATTTCTTCGCTAACATTTCCACAATGTTAATATTAGAATAACTCCATTAATAACCTGGGTGAGAACAGCACATGAATTCTGCTGATACTCCCGCAGTGCGGAATTTCCTATAGTTCTGCAGGATAATTATTGTAAATTTTCCACGTGTAAAGGAAGCCCTACAGATAGTGAATTAGCTTTATGGAATTGCTAGTTGTGAAACTTTCCAATATACCCAATAAAGTAAAGCGAAGTTCCACTTCAGAGCCAAAGAGGTACACCCGCCTTAGAAGTCTATGGCATATCCACAAAATGTCTGGACCCACAACGATCCCCAGATATCAAAAAGGGGGTCCCCTGTTTGGAATCCCCTCCATTAGTCAGTGTAGACAGCTCTGGAGGACGATGTGACCATGTATTACATAATCACCCCTTGACTCCAATGGGTGACATATAATCACATTGTTCCTTCATGTTGTGACATGCCTGCAGCTTCCTCTGTCGACAACAGCCAAGTGATACCCCGGCAATTAGCTCACCTTTAGGGGACCTGCTGCATAAAAATAGGTTGTCCTTAGAGTAGGGTAGGGTCTCCCAAACTGTGAGTCACAACTCCCGATGTCCCGGTTCCCACTGTATCTGCGTCCTCAGGACGCAGATACAGTTGAATTCAACGCTGAAGCAAGGAGTTGACTGCTCCGTTCTCCATCATTCACTATGAGATAAGCCGTGAACGGCTCATCGCAGACAGGAGCGATGTAGTGACGTCATCACGCCTGTCTGCGCCGAGTCACCCATAGCACAGGCCAGAGAAGGATCTCCTCCACTCGTCGTGGGAACTGGGATAGGTATTTATTTTATTATTTTTCTATTAGGCACTATGGGGGCATTATACTGGGTATGGGGAGGAGGAAATATATGGGCCAATATACTGAATGGGGGCAGCTGTAGGGGCATTATACGGTGTGGGGACAACTAGGAGAGCATTATACTGTGTGGGGGCAGCTATGGGGGCAATTATGAGGGCATTGTAATGTGTGGGCAGCTATGGGGGCATTCTACTGTGTGGGGGCCACTAAGGGGTCATTATACTGTGTGGGGGTCCCACTCAGATGTTTTTCACCCTCCTTTGCTAAACCCCTAGCTACGTCTCTGATGGCCACTCATGGACGGGCGGGACCCACCATCAGTGGCCATAGTCGGCCCTCAGCGACGCACATCAGCAGGATACCTTGAGCCTGTCCCCTACCCGGCCCCCACAATTATCGTTGTTTTCAATGTTGCAGGGACTTATTTTTTAACGGCGCAATGTACCGGCATCAAACTTCGAATAATGCTGACATACGTCAGTACGATGGGGGGGTCTGAAACAAAAGTCTCGGCCAAAAGTGGATCCCGGCTTCAGAAAGTTTGGGAACCACTGGACTAGGGAATATGAAGTGATAGTTTTCATAAAGGGGTTATCCGGGTTATTATAAATTATAGGGACTGTCTCACAAGAACCCCTGATGTTATGCCATAATAACAGGAGACCCCCCCTTTATGCGCCTTGTCTGGCGGACCCAGCATGTCCATGCATTACATGGATGGCCATTTATTTGAATAATGTGTGGCTGTCCATGGCTTCCCCTGGCAATAACAGCTAATGGTCAGGGGTAGAGAAGACTGCCCCGCTGACTGCTGTGCCTGCCTCTTTTTAAAAATAGGGTTGTCCAGAAGTGTCAAGTCACTTCTATTTTTTCAGCGGCAGGGTTTTCAGTTCCGCTTCCTGAAGATTCCGCCGCCTATAAACAAGGGGGCAGTTGCGACTGTGGTGTCGCGACAACCTGTGGGTCACATTGACCACATTTACTTTCATTACCTGCAGGCAGCACAAGACCGCGATCGCTGGCCGTCCGACCTGTGTCGCGGCCAAAGTCGTGGTGTAGCCCTAGCATTACCTGATTTTTCATCACACCCGTAGATCAGATATTGCATTGAATTTAGTGTAAAGGCAAATAGTAGAAGCCACAGAGAGAAGAGCAGGTGCTATGCATTTCTAAGAAGCTTGAGCGACTCTGTGACTAAATTATAAATCCATAGTTGTATAAAAAAGGATGCTGTAAATTAACTACTTCCTGTATCCAGCACCAAGAGGGAGAACAGGTCTGTCCTAGGTAATACATAATGATGTTGCTTTTTCAAATTTATTGAAAAAAATTAATGGAAAAAAAATACTTGTCCTGTAAACTTTTAGACTGAAAAAGTTAATACCAAATTGAGTAATGTCATAAAAGGGTTAATAATGTGTGCGGAGTTTGGCTCTTGTCTGCATGTATTTAATGTACAGTCTATAAACAGACCTGAGTGACCACTGCGGAGCCTCCTCACACAATGCACTGTTATATACAGTCCTCGCCTCATTATCATAATTTATGCAGAACGTATTCAAATGTATGCGCAAAGCTTAGCGGGATATCCAATATGGCGGCAAGCGGAGGCAGAGGGAAGAGTGGAGCCAGCATGGATAAGAGCATAACCCTTCCACCTGACGAGATATTCCGCAACCTGGAGAACGCTAAGCGGTTCGCCATTGACATCGGTAAGTGCCGCACCATCAGTGCCCTAGCGACCACGCAGCGCTGCCCAGCAGTCACCAATAGATACCATCAGCCTGCCAGTTGTGCCAACTTAGCCCCGCTACACTAAGCTGCCAGTCGCCGAATAGCCTTCTGGGAAGTGTAGTTTCTTTCAGCTTATAATCACCTAGCCCCTTCATAGACTTCGAACTACATCTCCCTGAAGTCTTCACGGCTACTGAGGTTTCTGGAAGTTGTAGTTTAAATTGAGACATGGGGAATGGTTAGTACGGCTGTATCGTCGCAGGAAGGACTACGTTTCCCATGATGCTCCTTCAGGGACGCGAAGTAGAAAGTAAACAACCTGCTGTACAGTTTCCACAGTCTATGTGTTATGGTTATATAATAGAAGTAGAGGGGCGGGTTACAGGTTTGCAGCAATCAATGATGTATCCCCCCCCCCCCCCTTTGTTATATGCATCTAATGCTCCAGTATATAATAAGTAATTTATATAGATGTGCAATCGTTGTCATGTATGGAACATTAAATATTAATGGAACTTATTGACTGTGCGCTGCTGCCAGATAATTTTGGATGCTGTCCAGTATAGAGCAGATTGCTACTAAGATGTAAACCCCTTAAGAGCATGGTATACCCCCCCCCTCCCCATGGAGGTCTATCAGTAACATACGCAACTGTATAGCATACAGTTGCACGAATTGGACGTATACGTCGGGAATATTCCTGACAAATATCTACATCAGATGCCTTAAAGAGAACCTGTCACCGGGTCATATAAGGTTAACTGACCGGAATAACCCTGATTCCAGTGCTGTTTTTATTTTTTTACCTGAACCCTCCTGTTCCAGAGTTAGGCTGGGTTCACACGACCTATTTTCAGACGTAAACGAGGCTTTTTATGCCTCGTTTTACGTCTGAAAATAGGGCTACAATAAGTCGGCAAACATCTGCCCATTCATTTGAATGGGTTTGCCGACGTACTGTGCAGACGACCTGTCATTTACGCGTCGTCGTTTGACAGCTGTCAAACGACGACGCGTAAAAATACAGCCTCGTCAAAAGAAGTGCAGGACACTTATATACATTATATGCGGGACACTTATATACATTATATGCGGGACACTTATATACATTATATGCAGGACACTTATATACATTATATGCAGGACACTTATATACATTATATGCGGGACACTTATATACATTATACGCAGGACACTTATATACATTATATGCAGGACACTTCTATACATTATATGCGGGACACTTCTATACATTATATGCGGGACACTTCTATACATTATATGCGGGACACTTATATACATTATATGCGGGACACTTATATACATTATATGCGGGACACTTATATACATTATATGCGGGACACTTATATACATTATATGCGGGACACTTATATACATTATATGCAGGACACTTATATACATTATATGCAGGACACTTATATACATTATATGCAGGACACTTATATACATTATATGCAGGACACTTCTTTCAGACGTAATTTGAGCCGTTCTTCATTGAACTCAATGAAGCACAGCTCAAAATTTACGGCTGTCAGAGAAGCCTCGCAAAATGCGAGGAGGAGCATTTACGTCTGAAACGAGGCAGCTGTTTTCTCCTGAAAACAGTCTGTCTTTTCAGACGTAAAAGCCTCTCACCGTGTGCACATACCCTTATGGCCCACTGCTGTTGTGTCGGCTCCTTATAAGCAAATTTTCTGTAGTTAGCCAACGGGGTGGAGCTAGCCTCCCTGCCTCTGATGCTGACCAATCAGCACAGGACAACTTGAGGGTGGTTCACGCCCTGTTAGCAATAGTGGATCTCCATGGGTCCGTCTAGGGTGGCTGCCCACCCGAGTATACAGGGGGGCCCATGGCCACCCAAAGAATAAAGTCACAATATAACTGAATTGTATCTGTCTCCTTTGGACGTGGATACAATTGACAGCATACGTAAACTGCATTTACGTCTGAAATTACGGAGCTGTTTTCAGGAGAAAACAGCTCCGTAATTTCAGACGTAATTGCTCGTCCTCGCATTTAATCGAGGCGTCATTGACGGCCGTAATTTAGAGCTGTTTTTCATTGAATTCAATGAAAAACTGCTCAAATTATGTCCAAAGAAGTGTCCTGCATATAATGTATATAAGTGTCCTGCATATAATGTATATAAGTGTCCCGCATATAATGTATATAAGTGTCCCGCATATAATGTATATAAGTGTCCTGCATATAATGTATATAAGTGTCCCGCATATAATGTATATAAGTGTCCCGCATATAATGTATATAAGTGTCCCGCATATAATGTATATAAGTGTCCCGCATATAATGTATATAAGTGTCCCGCATATAATGTATATAAGTGTCCCGCATATAATGTATATAAGTGTCCCGCATATAATGTATATAAGTGTCCCGCATATAATGTATATAAGTGTCCTGCATATAATGTATATAAGTGTCCCGCATATAATGTATATAAGTGTCCCGCATATAATGTATATAAGTGTCCCGCATATAATGTATATAAGTGTCCCGCATATAATGTATATAAGTGTCCCGCATATAATGTATATAAGTGTCCCGCATATAATGTATATAAGTGTCCTGCATATAATGTATATAAGTGTCCTGCATATAATGTATATAAGTGTCCTGCATATAATGTATATAAGTGTCCTGCATATAATGTATATAAGTGTCCTGCATATAATGTATATAAGTGTCCTGCATATAATGTATATAAGTGTCCTGCATATAATGTATATAAGTGTCCTGCATATAATGTATATAAGTGTCCTGCATATAATGTATATAAGTGTCCTGCATATAATGTATATAAGTGTCCTGCATATAATGTATATAAGTGTCCTGCATATAATGTATATAAGTGTCCTGCATATAATGTATATAAGTGTCCTGCATATAATGTATATAAGTGTCCTGCATATAATGTATATAAGTGTCCTGCATATAATGTATATAAGTGTCCTGCATATAATGTATATAAGTGTCTCGCATATAATGTATATAAGTGTCTCGCATATAATGTATATAAGTGTCCCGCATATAATGTATATAAGTGTCCCGCATATAATGTATATAAGTGTCCCGCATATAATGTATATAAGTGTCTCGCATATAATGTATATAAGTGTCCCGCATATAATGTATATAAGTGTCCCGCATATAATGTATATAAGTGTCCTGCATATAATGTATATAAGTGTCCTGCATATAATGTATATAAGTGTCCCGCATATAATGTATATAAGTGTCTCGCATATAATGTATATAAGTGTCTCGCATATAATGTATATAAGTGTCCCGCATATAATGTATACAAGTGTCCCGCATATAATGTATACAAGTGTCCCGCATATAATGTATACAAGTGTCCCGCATATAATGTATATAAGTGCCCCGCATATAATGTATACAAGTGTCCCGCATATAATGTATACAAGTGTCCCGCATATAATGTATATAAGTGTCCTGCACTTCTTTGACAAGGCAGTCATTTGACGCGTTGTCGTTTTGACAGCTGTCAAACGACGACGCGTAAATGACAGGTCGTCTGCACAGTACGTCGGCAAACCCATTCAAATGAATGGGCAGATGTTTGCCGACGTATTGTAGCCCTATTTTCAGAGTAAAACGAGGCATAATACACCTCGTATACGTCTGAAAATAGGTCGTGTGAACCCAGCCTAAGACAACTGCAATAATCTGATCGTAATCCTCATAGCTTGTCCGTTATTTTACCAGTTTAAAACCAGAGTTTGGTCTCTTCAGATCTGGTGATTGTATGAAGACACTTTCATGTTGATTTGGACATAAGTGGCTGTTCATCATTTTCTTCTTTGGTCAGAAACATGATATATATATATATTTTTAATGCATTTTGCATGAAGGCGCCAGTGTGTATAAAGTGCTGTATGGTGTTTTGACAATGTCTGGTGTCTATTTCAGAAATGATACGTGTGTATGTGGGGTTAGTTTACATTTTTCATTTTATAATTCAGGTTTTATTTGTACAGGTCAAAAGAGTGAAACCTGTCCCGGCTACCAGAGGCGCAAAATGTAAAAAAACAAACAAAAACAACCCGACTGTTAGGGCTCGTTTACACGAGCGTGATATACGTCCGTGCAACGCGTGTGATTTTCACGCACGTCGCACGGACCTATGTTAGTCTATGGGGCCGTGCAGACAGTCCGTCGAGTTGTCCGCTGCGAAAAACTCACGACATGTCCTATATTTCTGGGTTGTTCGCGCATCACACACCCATTGAAGTCATTGGGTGCGTGAAAATCATGCGCAGCACACGGAAGCACTTCCGTGGGACGCGCGTGATTCGCGCAACAGCAGTAAAAACTATGATTGAAAACGGAAAACCACAACGTGCTTTTCTGTTTACAAACATCCAAACGGAGTGTCATAATGATGGCGGCTGCACGAAAAGCACGCAGCTGCCCACCATATGATCATGACACACGGAGCTGTTAAGTGCCTTTTGCGCACGCAAAACGCCGCATTTTTTGCGTGCGCAAAACGCACACGCTCGTGTAAACCCGGCCTTAAGAAGTTGTCCGCTTTGACAATCCCACATTTTGTCAGACGGGTCCCTGACAATAGGCTGATTACAGAGCTGGATGAAGCAGTTACTATGGCAACTGGTAACCAGGTTATGCTTTATGCATTCGGCAGCACAGTGCTGTCACCCAGTGCTGGATGCATTGAACTAAGTGCTGTCAATGACCGTATCAATCTCCATCTCTCCTGGCAGCAGCTGTCATAGTGACGTCACTGTGTGCGGCTCCTGCATTGTTCTACGTACTAGGATCCAAGATATTCAAACGTGTGCAACATATTTTTTTGAATGGAAATCATTTACCCCCGACACCAGCGTGAAACATCCCATAGAATTTTTTCTTTATTCCCCTTTATCAATCTGATCACGCTGAGCTCCATCCTCCCGGGTGTGAAGGTTGGAGGGTGCAGCTCCGTGTTCTCAGATTGATTACTATGGAATTTATCCTAAGGCCTTATTTACACGAACGTGTGCGTTTTGCGCGTGTTGCCGTTCCGTGTGTCATCAGTGTTTGGTGCGTGTCTGCGTTATTTTCACGCGTATGCCATCCTTATGTCACACGGTTTTGACTTTTTCCCATCATTTCTTGAGCAACTGTTGCGCGAATCACGCACCGCACACGGATGTGCTTCCCTGTGCTGTCCGTGATTTTCACGCACCCATTGACTTCAATGGGTGCGTGATGCGCAAAAAGCGCTCAAGTATAGGACATGCGGTTACACGCAGTGGACACACGCTGCATATCTGAATGGCCCCTTTGACTTGCATTGGGACGTGCGGGATTTTTACGCTCGTGTAAATAAGGCCTAAAGGGGAATAAAGAAAAAAATCCTCAGGGATGCTTCACGTACAATGAGGGTATCCAGAGTAAACGATTTTCTATCAAATGTAACACATTTTGAGAAAAAAAAATGCACATATATTGGATACTAGGGTTTGAATATGAAGCGATGTGAGACTTCATTTGGAAGTGAATATATTGAACATAAGGCTGGGTTCACACGAGCATGTTCGGTCCCTAAAGGACGGAACGTGTTTCGGCCGCAAGTCCCGGACCGAACACACTGCAGGGAGCCGGGCTCCTAGCATCATAGTTATTTACGACGCTAGGAGTCCCTGCCTCGCTGCAGGACAACTGTCCCGTACTGTAATCATGTTTTCAGTACAGGACAGTAGTTCCACGGAGAGGCAGGGACTCCTAGCATCGTACATAAATATGATGTTAGGAGCCCGGCTCCCTGCAGTGTGTTCGGTCCGGGACTTGCGGCCGAAATATGTTCCGTCCTTTACGGACCGAACATGCTCGTGTGAACCCAGCCTTACTGTCAGCAAAGCGGCTGCTACGCATGTCCGAACCCTAAACAAATCTAGATCGGTGACGGTGGTCTTGACCTTCTCACTAGGTGATGCGCCACCACTTTATTCTATAATAGTCATCAATGACCGGTTTCTTCCTGCTGGCTGTACCGCGTCTATACCAGTCCGCAGAATCTGGGACGCAACTTTTCTTTGGCACTGATGTGGTAAACTTTGTTTGCTGGGTTAGAAGGGAAATATTTCTAGTGTGGAAAGGCTCTGCTCCAGGATTTTAGGTTAGGGGTGAATGAAACTGCAAACAGCTCAAGCTTCTAATCTGGTTGTATGTTTGCTCTAGTTCCTATATGTGCATTTTTTGGATTTTGTTTTTTTTTTACAAGATGCAAAGATTTTATCTAAAAATAATTTCTCCCTAAATAAGTCAGTACATATGAATAATTTAGGTTCTGTTCACACCAGTGTTAAAACTTTCATATGAGACAATGCAAAGTGGTAGCCATATAGTTATATAGTGATCACATAGCCCCAAACCGTGCCCTATAATACTTCGCTTATAGAGCCTACAGTCCCAAGTCTAGGGGAGTTATACCTCCCCCGCTAACAGCAGCTGGCAGAACTAGTAATGTTTCATTTACATGACGGTTTTTGACCCCTGAAGATCTGCCTAGCTGTGATGACCTGTGGCTTGAGTTTTAGGACAACTAGGACAAAACCCAAAGTCCCCAAAATGGTTATCGCCTTCCTTCCTGGCGCAGATAAGCGAAGATGCTCTTCAGGAGAGATCGTCCCCCTTCTTCAGGCCGTTATCCCAGTTTCGTCTACTCAAGCAAACTCTGCAGCCTTGCTTCCTTTAAATGGGTTGTAGATTATTACAAAAACCTGGCTACTTTCTTGCTAAAAGAGGGCCACAGTAGTGCACAGGCTGTGTGTGGTATTGCATCTCATCCCCATTCACTTCAATGGAGCTGTGATGCAATACAAGGACAGATGCGATGCTGTTTATGTGGAAAAAAAAGCAGCTTTGTTTGTGATGTTTTCTGTTTTTCCAATTTGTCCTATTATCAATAGGGTTTAGCAGCCGGGAGTGCACTACGTGGTTACAATGGAGAGAGAGAGCACCCATGTGCCGCCACCTCTCCATTGAGCATGGGAAACGGGACTCTCCCAATTCCTACGTCAGTCACTTTCCTGCCGGGTCACTTACTTTTGGGGCCTTTTTACGTTCATGTGGAAGTGGAAAGGTTTTGTTTGTTACGTATAATTGTGCGAACTGCTGGTGTGGTTTATTTTCATTTATCTCCGCTTTTCCTCCCCAGGTGGCTCCCTAACAAAGTTGGCCTATTACTCTACTGTGCAGCATAAGGTAGCCAAAGTCCGGTCATTCGATCACACCGGAAAGGTAACTATACTGCAACGAACCGAAACCAAATAGATGTTCAATTGATTTTATTACTCCACCCGAAACCCCCAAAAATGACCTTTGTTGGTGCTTACGGGGATCCCTTAGCAACCAAAGCTTACATATAAAAAAAAGGTCCTAAAAAGGTTTTTTTTATTTTACATTCTCTCCTTCCTACTGGACCAATTAACTCAAGTTTGCATTATTCCTTATTATTCTGTCCCAGATTTGTTGACCGCTTTGCCTGCGCCCGAGCTAAACATCTCGGAGCATCCTGAAACCATTTTGCCATCTCTGCTGTAAAAGTGACCGCTCTTGCTGCTGCTGTCTCTTTGTGGACCCCTGACCAATTTCCTATGATTTCCAGGGGTCCGCTGTTGGGAAACATTGCATTGGAGACTTGGCTACATTTTTGTGCGGCTTTTTTGTGGTTTTTTTTTTTCTTCCTCAATAACAAAGCCCACAACAGCCAGATTTTCCAGGAAAATGAATGGGAAATTAGGAATTTCCATTGACATATTATTATGTCTCTAAAAAAATTGTGTTTTCAATGATGATTATTATGGCAACTTGGGGAACACCACAATGCAAAAATGAAAACACAAAAGAAACTAGACCACAATACCACGTTAGGCCAGCTGTTGGCGTGTCGATGTGCAGGGAAAACTTAGAAGGGGACGCGGCGCTAAACCAGCTCTGCGAGCCCTTCGTTCTCAGGATCGGTGACGGTCCAGAGGTTGGACCACCACCGAGCATAAAGTGATGGATAATCCTTGTGATCTGCCATAACTTTATTAGATGGGAATTCTCCTTTAAGGCTCATACACAAGGCGCTTGTTATACTAATCTGTTATACTGTGCCCATAAGCTGCTATTGGTCCATGCATCGGAGTCGCTCCAATGTTATATGGAGGGACACAAAAGTATTTTTGTCCCATGAGAAGCCTTGAGAAAAAAAATGGTAGCATTCTCCATCACCTTCTGTATTCCAGAGATATTCCCCTGTCATATTAATGTTGTTTTTCTTTCTTTGTTCAGGATGCCGCCCGAGCATTGTTATATGAAATATCAGAACAAGAAGAGATCACGGCACGACTGCATTTCATCAAATTTGAAAACACGTATATAGAAACTTGTCTGGACTTCATCAAAGATCACCTGGTCAATACCGAGACGAAGGTTATCAAGGCAACTGGAGGGGGAGCCTACAAATTTAAAGACCTAATCGAAAAAAAATTGGGATTAAAGTAAGTCGTCCTGCGGGATGAGCAACATTATAGGAGTTTTAAGCTTGACCGCGGCCTGTATCCGGGTGAAACAATTAAAGGTGTTGTCTAATGAAGACATCATTTCTCGATACCCTCTATGTGGGCATCGTACAAAAAGAAGAGGAAAGACCAATGCTACTAGAGTCGCACATCCACAACAATTTGTTACTTTATTCCAATATACATGAAAAAGTACAAACCATGAGCACAGCCGTACTCAAAAGGGAAAAAACCTCTAAAAACAATTAAAATCGAAGAAAAAAAAAAAGAGCGCACATGTCACTGGCCTGAATAGATGCCAAATGGACCCCCCACTATTACCCTATTAGAATTTAAACAGGAGAAATGTCCCTTAGGCCTCATGCACACGACCGTAGAATTTGTCCATAATTGCGGGCCGTCGAAAGCCTCCGCAAAAGATGGGACATGTCTTATCTTTTGCTTTTTATGGACCGAGCACGGGCCACAAATGCGGATGGCTGTCGCCGGCCATGCCCATAATCGCGGACCGTGATTCCGGGCATGGCCGTGTGCATGAGGTCTTAAAAGAAAGGACACCTGGAAAAACCTGCATTTGAATGGCTGAAAATCCAATGTCAAATATAGAATGCAAATAAATAAAGACCGTATGCAAGATAGGAAAAGATGCAGGTACCACACCATGCTGGTGAAATTAAAGGCCGAATCCTGTGAGGGCAGGAGTGGGGCTGACACCCCACGCGTTTCGCCGTTGGTAGGGGTCCTATATGGGCATCATGGCGGGAGGCTTCCCCCGCGCTGCTCAGGACCCCCTCCTATAAGCCAGCTATTTACCAGGGCTGTCGGGAACTGCCTTCCACATGAATGGTGTTCTCTGTGGCCTGACAACCCCTTTTAACATTTTTATTTTTTTATGCTGTGCCAATGTAACTACTTATCTTTTACAATGTTTTTGCCACGCACCAGTAGTGTTCTGCACAGTGTTTCACTTGTTCTAATAAATTTTTCTGTGTTTTTTTTTTTTGTTTTTTTTTTTCTAGAGTTGACAAGGAGGATGAAATGACCTGTCTGATAAAGGGCTGTAATTTTGTTCTGAAGAATATTCCTCATGAGGCGTTTGTTTACGTGAAGCATTCAGATCCCGAGTATCGATTTCAAACCACTCATCCTAATATTTTCCCATATTTACTAGTAAACATAGGCTCTGGAGTATCTATAGTTAAGGTAAGTTTTAATATAATATATATTTTTGTGCAATAATCTAAGAATTCCTCTAAAATAATAATAAAAAGAAGCACCAGTCAAAGGGTTTGACCCCCCCTAAAGAACTTAATAGTATATTGCCAGTGTCTGTTTCCGGTCAGCTCGCTTTTTTTTTTTCTTCTGGTTTGCCATTGACTGAGTGAACCGGCCGTGCGGTGCCGACAGGACGCAAAGTAGCTACGCGCTTTACTATCACCACTGCCACTTTGTTCTTGCGACAGAAATTGGACCCCCACCTATTGGACATTGATGGCATTTCCTAGCGATATGCCTTTAATGTATGTACTGAAACATCCCATTAAAATCTCTTAACTAGCGGTGTCATCCAGTAGTTCTCCAGCGGCAGGCGGTCACGGAGGGCTAGAAGTTGTAGTTGTGTAACAGCGGGAGGCCACAGGTTGGAGACCACTTCAGCGATGCTCAGTGCTAATAGAATTACACGTCTGTATATACCGTGTTTATTTCTGCCTGTGAAAAGCTTTTATTGGAAAAAAAAAGGCATTTAATGTGACTGATGAATTCGCCTCCGTAATCCCCCGTTAATGTAGTAGACGGAATTATAAAGAAAATCTGCTTTTTTCTAGGTCACTGGTTACGCGTGATGTCCATTTTTGTTTTGTAGATGTGTTGTTTTTTTCTTAGATTAATTTATACTCTTTCCTTGTGATTGATCAATATCTTAATACATGACATGACCTGCTTAATATTTAACCAACGCTACAAACAAATCCATTCTGTGCAATCCTTGTATTCTTTGGCAGGTAGAGACTGAAGACAAGTTTGAGCGCATTGGAGGAAGCTCTATAGGAGGGGGCACATTCTGGGGGCTCGGAGCGTTGCTTACAAAGACAAAGGTCAGAATCCGAGCTTCTCTTTAGTCCGTTAAGCAATACAAAGCTGTTTCTTAAATGGAAGTGTAATTTGGATAAGAGCCTTGTATTTAAAAAGGACCCGTCAGCTGGCTGGACTTTCCTGTTTTTAGTAAACATTTGCATTCCCCATAAAATAACTATTCTGGTGCAACTTTTCTTAGTGTTGGACTGTCCCTCAGTTGTTCCTCCTGGAAATGTATGAATAAATTGACAACTGGGTGTTTTGAAATTCTCCTTGTCGATGAGGAGTGACCTTAAAAACTCGGTCATTGTCCAATCAGTGCTGACAAATTGACCCTATAATATCTGCTGTGCTGTTAATTACAATCTGCTTTTCCCTTTAAGCAGTCCGTTCAGACTGAGGAGACCCTAGTGTGAGATACGGGATCATACAGGAAAATGTTACTTGTGCAAATTACAAAAATGAAATTTTGTAGTATCCTCCCCTGTAGTCTTCAGCAGGAAAAATGAATGGATGGCAACGCTAAGGCTCTGTTCACACCAGCGTTCAGCATTCCGCCGTCCTGCTCTGTCTGAGCAGCAGAACAAGGGAAAAACCGGCGGCCGACAGAACCCATTGACTTTAAAGTGTTCTGTCGGGGTGTCTCTGGTATTACTGGAAACTGCGCTATTGTTTCCGGTATTCTCGCCTAGATCTTCAATGGAGGCCCCTAACGGAGCTTTCAACGTAGCTGTGAACAAGGCCTTCATTATCTACAGGACTTTCTTGAATTTTTACTCTTTTTATTTCTAGGTCTAAATATGTTTGTCTTTTACAGAAGTTTGATGAGTTGTTACAGCTGGCTGCCAAAGGACAACACACAAATGTAGACATGCTGGTGAAAGATATATATGGAGGCGCTTTCCAAATCCTAGGATTAACGGGGAATCTGATTGCCAGCAGCTTCGGCAAGTCTGCCACAGTAGATAAAGGTAATAACCCTCAATATAGCCCAGTGATGGCATGTCTAGAAAACACGTTCTCTGGGCAATAACATCACTTCTGGGGATCCCCTGTAAACATTGATCGCATATCCATTAGATGTGTCATCAATTCTAGCTTGGTTTCCTACCAGTGGGATTCCCACTGATGACTAAGAGACTCTGCCATCTTTGACCCGCGACCCAACTCTGTGCGTTGCAACTCCGCTCCATGCGCTATCTGAGCGTTATAGTCCCTTATTTCAAGACGTTGTGTAGGTACCGGTGGTTTTAAACCCCCCCCCCCCCATATCAAGTTTTTATGGCATATATAGTTGGAACTCCTTTAAGGCCAGGCTCGCACCGCACAACTTGGTGCAGTTTTGGATGATAAACCCAAGGATGGATCCTAAAGGGAGTTTTAAGTATTGTCTACATAGGAAACTCTCAATAGCCACTGTATGAAGCAGCACACAAGTAATCGCCAATAGTCTGCTCTGCTGGTATTTAAAGGGAATGTATCATCCATGTATTTTTTTTCTCATTTTTTTTTTCCAATTAGAGCCAGTTAGTGAAACTTAATTTTTTTCTTTTTTTTTATAATGTCTTTCTTTTTTAAATGTAGATTATTATTGTTTTGTATATCTCCTGTACATGATTATGGGGGCCTCCATCTTGCCTGAGCTGCTGGTAACTGCGTTTGGAGATCTGCCTCACAGCAGCCACATGGGCCATAAGAACCTGTGAACAGCAGGGGACCCATTGACTTATATGGGAGAGTTTTCTAGTGACATGTGCAGAGGTCATTGTGCGGGGAGGGGGAGGAGGGGAGCTGTGTCCATCACCTATTAGGAATTCTGGATCCTGTGTTATCTATATAGAGCTGTTACAGGTCTGTGTAATCCTGCATGTAATGAGATGACTGCTGAGAAGTGATCTCTACAGAACAGGATGGGTCAGTCTCTTGTGAGGCTCAGTGGTCAGAGTGAAAACTGCAAGATTTTAGGATTATTTTTTTAAGATCGATAATGATATAGAAAAATAAAGTCTCCAAAAAAAAATAAAAAATGTTTAACGTAAAACTTGAATCAAACAACCGCTTATTTTCTGATGACACGTTCCTTTTAAGCTGCATCAAAATCCTTTCCTCCTCTATTTTGTGGATTCCTTCCTGCTCTAGAATTCTCCAAAGAAGACATGGCAAAAAGCTTATTGCACATGATCAGCAATGACATTGGCCAGTTGGCTTGTCTCTATGCCAAACAACACAACCTTTCTCAAGTCTACTTCGGGGGCTTCTTTATCCGAGGTCATCCGGTCACAATGCACACCATCACATACAGCATCAACTTCTTCTCCAAGGTACGAAAATAGCGGTGAGACTGGATTACACGGGTAGCAACTGGGAAATTACTTTATGCATTAAAATATTGTAAAAATTTATCTTTTTTTTTTTTTTTTTTTTTTTTTACAAGTTCGGTAACTTAGATTCTTAGTTATATGTTTGTAGGGAGCCTGAGTGACCACTAGTGCATTAGACTGATCTACGTTTGAAGATTTTGGACCACTCAACCGTATCTAAATCATGCAAATACCATTATAGAATGTTGAACTTATTTTCTTTTATTTATTTATTTTTTTTTACACCATAATGACCTTTTATATATTGTATTAAACCTATTGTGTTAAGAAATATAATAATACCTATTATATGTATCATGGTATATATTGATTGCAGTTCCCTATATCTGTTTCTAGGGGGAAGTTCAGGCACTTTTTCTCAGGCATGAAGGTTACCTTGGGGCAATTGGTGCATTCCTGAAAGGCGCTGAGGAAGATAGTGAGTATGAATGCAGGATACTCCTACCGTAGCTTGAAGTTTCATCCTCCTCAATACAGTCTGCTTACGACCGTTGTAAGGCGGCCATGTTTTCGCGTTCCTATTACATGCGTAATTTAAAAAAAAAAAAACACTAAAATGTGGCTGCTCTTACTCTTAGGGCTGATTCAGACGACCGTGAATTGCGTCCGTGTAGGTCGCGTGGTTTTCACGCGGCTCACATGGACCAATAGAAGTCTATGGGGCAGTACAGACAGTCCGTGCTTTTTGCACAGCGTTTGTCCGGTACGTAAAAAGCGCGGCACGATCAATATCTCCGCGTATTTCGCGCATCACGCACCCATTGAAGTCAATGGGTGCGTGAAAACCACGCAGGTCGCACGGAAGCAGTTCCATGCGAACTGCCTGTTTCGCGCAACAGCTGTCAAAAGGATGAATGTAAACAGAAAAGCACCACGTGCTTTTCTGTTTACAAACATCCAAATGGTGTGTCATAATGATGGCGGCTGCGCAAAAAGTACGCAGCCGTGCATCATATGATGCTGCCTCACGGAGCAGGCAAGTGGCTTTTGCGCAGGCAAAACGCCATGTGTTTTGCGTGCGCAAAAATGCCACGGTCGTCTGAATCAGCCCTTAGACCCAAATTCCAGCAGAAAATTATTGTAGTGAGAAATGGTGTAAAGTGACTTTTTTTTTTTTTTTGTATTTTTTTTTTTCCCCTCCAGATCCCAACCTGTACAGCTGGGAGGAGAATTATGCTGGCAGCTCTGGGCTTATGAGCACCTCTCCGGATGTCTACCCCATGCAGAGGTCACGAAGTGGAACAGTAAGGCTTTTTTTTAATGGTCAATGGACATAGAAGTATATATTATTTTTTATTTTTTTTGTTATCCACTTCTGTTATTTTGATTTTTCTTTTATTTTTATGCATTTGTCAGTTAAAAAGGGTTTATAAGATGTCGAGTATTTTCATGCGATCACTCCCCTAGGACCTCCACCTTTTTTCCTTTTTAAATGAACTAGGACTGATAGGGATGAAGGTAAATACTGTAACGGAGATATATTTTTATAGAAGTAAGAAGCTGAGCTATTCACAGTAGAGATACTAAAAAATATCTTGCCCATATTCCCTACTTTCGCGTATCTTCAGATCTGAGAATAAGCAACTTTAGTTGCCCTGAATCTACCTTTTATGCAAAACTTCTGACATGTCCTAGTGACAGGTGAGCAGTTTTGATCAGTGGGGGTACGGGAGCTGAGACCCCCACCCATCTCTAGACTGAAGGGGCAGTAGCGCACAGCTGAGCCCTTTTGACATTAATCGGCTTATCCTGAGACGAGCGGGATTAGTTGTGTATCTGCCATGAGCTCTCTATGACCCGTACAACACTTTGCTCCGCTTTCACAGGACAGCCTGGCCTTTCGTTCCAACCATTCTTGGGGTCTCTGCACCCGGACCCCCCAACAATCAAAACGTCTTATGTGCCACTGTGGCATGTCAGCAGGTTTACTAAAGACAGGTACTCACAGGTAGTTTTAGTAAAGACCGGACGAATGCTCATCCTCCACTCCATTCAAGCTCAACCTTACTGCGATCTTGCGGAGAGGGGGAATGGGGGGCTCGGGACCTCCGTTCTAGTGTTAGATAGAAGTGCTAGCGGCGGTTTCCACAGCGATCAGACATTTATCACCTATCCTGTGAATAGGTGATAAATGTTGATTTTGGCAATACATCCTCAAGCATTGGAACCCTGTATGGTCTGCATGGCAGAAGAGTACAATGCCCATACAACATAAATCATGCCCGGAGTTTATCCTGTGCATTGCTGCTTATTGTTTCATTCATATGTTTATTTGTTCCACAATCTTATCATTTCTTTTCTTTTTACTTCCTCCTTTCATCGTTTTTTTTATCTTCAGTTTTCAGTAAGTAACTTGTTACATGTTGGTACTTGTAGAATTTGGTTCTGTCACGTTGCTGTCTTTTGTTTATTGCGAGAGCAGAAATGATTTATCTACTGGGAAAAATGCCTGATCTGCACGTACATTAAACAGACACGGTACAAACACGTGTGGTGGCGGCCAGGTACATCCGACTTCCCACTATGGGTATGTTCACACGCAGTGGTTTCAGACGTAATTTGGGTGTTTTATGCCTCGAATTACGCCTGAAAAAACGCCGCTAATACGCCTACAAACATCTGCCCATTGCTTTCAATGGGAATTACAATGTTCTGTTCCCACGAGCCTTTATTTTACGCGTCGCTGTCAAAATATGGCGCGTAAAATGACGGCTCGTCAAAAGAAGTGCAGGACACTTCTTGGGACGTTTTTGGAGGCGTCTTTCATTGACTCCATTGAAAAACGGCCATAAGAAAAACGCAGCGAAAAACGCTCTGTATTTTCAGACGTTTTTGCTCACAGCGTGTGATCATACCCTAAACTGAGAACTTGTGTATTCATGTCTATTGGTTTATTTCACAAGAATAGTTGTGAGTAGAAATTGGGTGTATCCTAAACTTAAGCGCCAGTATACAGCACCTGATCGGGAGTTCAAATCCTCAAGGTATTTTATGATTTGCTTGATGAGTAACTATCTCCTTTACGGCACTTTTACTAAAATATTAGGGAATTGTGCTCACAGCAATAACCAAAATATTTTATAAGACTTTATGCACACACAGCCGGTTTGCAGATCCATAATAGGGTGTCAATAGCCTGCTCTGGGTCCATACAGATTTTTACATGGAAGCTTTTTTTTACTCGCACAGATTCATATGGAATATGTGAGAGAAATGAAATCATGGCATGTTCTACTTCATGCTGTATTACGGGACCTCTCAAAAGCACCATAACATGCTGCTAATCCATGTGAGGCTACGTATTCTCCCCTACAAGCTCTTGGTGTTACTAGCACTATGTGCAGTGTAAAGTCAGGAGGCGGGCAGAGCAGGAAGTCTGTGAGGG